>NC_085877.1:50634174-50696674 GCF_034702125.1 Engraulis encrasicolus
TGTAAGGGAAAACCCAAAGCAACCCATAAAATACAAAGTTCCACGGTAGGTCAACCAGTTTGAACATGCAGTGGAATAAACTGAATACACAAAGCCCAACATGTGAGAGCAGTGGCAGTGCCTTCTCAAAGGGTTCACCTGTCCCAAGTGTTAGTCGCGGTAGTGGTGTCATGGTATCAACATTTAACCTCATGGTTAATGTGACCAAAATTATCGTTTTTCGCTATCATCATGATAGTCCTACACAAACTAAAATAGTTCCAATAAGGTGCACGTAGTGCCCATCGTATTAAAAAAATGGCAAAACATATCAAAATCCCATGTTCAAAGGCACAACTAAACATATGAATTGCTTGTCATTCTGGAGTTATGAGGAGGAAATTGTCACAGTTTGTACTTCTCAATATAATTCACTGTGATTCCTGCATTGATATTATATGTTAGGCGATAAAGACTACCTCTGTGGTCACATCAGCAGACTTTATAGAAGTTCCGTGACCGTGGAGAGGAAAGGTTCGTTTCTAACTGGATTTGTCATCTATAAAGGTTAAACAAAAAAAGAGCCGGGGTGCCCCTCACAAAAACGTGGGGATTTTTTTTTAGAGCCCTATATCCAAAAGCCAAGCTGGAAATTTGCTTTTTAATGGTTTTTAATGGTGCTGCATACTACATGGTTTCTGAGACTATTTGGGGCAAGAAATTCACAAATTATTTATTGATTTGACCTATTTTTGACCTTCAAATTCAAGATGGCAGCCACTTTTAGCTCTTTAAATGTCAATTTTTCTAAATCGTCAGAGAGCCTTAAAGGGGCATTCCACCAGTGGAGACATGAATATGTATTGAAAGTGGGTCATATATGTAGTAGAATAAGCATAAAAGAAATACCATAACTTTCTAATTTGGTGCCTTCTTGGACGAGAAAAGACAGAAAACGACTTTTTAGTGCTTGTGGATTTGTGACAACAATCCCCATAATGCATTGCAATGCTCAAGTTCCACAAGCCACACCCAGGCAGCTCTGCCATTAGGTGCGATCGACTGCGATCGCATTTAGACAGCAATGCACCCTGGATGAAAATGCTGCATGACGGTTAGATTTCCTGTCAAACTTCGAAATTTCGTTGATGTTGCGTCGACGAGGTGACATGTCACATGGTGTCAAACTATCGCGGGATGAATGCGACTGCAGTCAGATCTTGCAACCTCTGCAGTTGCTTATCCCCTTCAACGCTCGTCTGCGGACTGCCTCCGAGGTCACGCGCCCATGAACTGGTTGGTCAACAACTCACTCACGTGTGTTTATGGGTCTTGTCTCACACCTCTACACAAGTTTGCGCAGGTCCCCACTTCAGCTCCTCCTCACTGCCTGTCCCCCTACTCCTCACACGTGGTGTGTTAGTAGAGCAAACCGGCGCGAGCTCATCGTTTCATTCATAGTTGTGGCCGACTTTAAATGCGCTGTATCTAATTACACCCACATCGTGACAACAAGTTCTCGCTCACGTGCTTCGTCAATGTTGATCGACAGCAACACAAATCGTATGGGGCTAGTGACTTACTGGAGCCTCAATGCCAGTGATTTCAAAAGCACTGGCACACTGATCTGTGATAGGTCTGTTTCAACTCCCTTGAAAGGGTGGGGAAAAGGCTTGTAGTCTCAACAGAAATCCACCTCTCTTACAATTCCTCCAACAATGATGTAAAAGTCGTCATTTTACGTCATTGTAGGAGGAAGTGTTAAGAGGATTTCTCCTTTTCTCCAGATTTCTCCTGTCTCAGGGGGAATTGAGAGAGTGTTGCACTACCATTCAAAAGTATGACTGGGTGTCTAGCAATGGAAAGCCTAATGCAAATGGGTGGAGTGTCCCTTTAATGTTAGGCTCAAATGGAAGGTCTGCTCATACTGAGTTCAGTTATGGGCAGTAAAATTACAAGTAGGCTATGCAGAAGTCATCTGAAAGGTAAAAAAGATCAAGGTTTGTGGTTGATGATAATTAAACTGCTGATTAGTCGGGTCATAATGTGAGGTTCCGTGACCATCCTCTGGCAAGAATGTTTTGATGATTGATTTGACCTCTATGGACCCTTTAGAAAAGATTTAGCCCCCATGTCCCTCCCAAAAAGCCCAGCATTTTTTGCTAGAGAGGCAATTTCTAAATAGCAGCGGCATCTTTAAGAAATAACTTTTGATCTAAATGACGTAGAATCATTAAAGTCTTTAAAGCACATTAAAGCACTTTAAATGTCTGTATGAGCACTGCCTATGTCCATACTGTCTTAAGTCCATACTGTCTCCATGTATAAGTACTGTCTATGTCTATACTGTCTATGTCCTTACCTAGATTAGTCTATGTCTGTATGGGAAAGCAAGAAATGTAATTTCAAATTCTTTGTATGACCAGTGCATGTAAAGAAATTGACAATAAAACCTACTTGACTTGACTTGACTTGACTATCATGTATGAAGACACTTTTTCATACAACTCAACCATGAGGATTCCAAATCTGACATTATTTTGATAATACAACTTCGTTTTGGCCGTGAAATTCAAGATGGCTGCCATCTATAACAGTCGTTTTCAACCTTTTTAGGCAGTGACCCCCTAAAACAGTCATATTTGGACTGCCCCCCCCATCCAAGTGACTCCATTTGTCATATATAGATATTGAGAAAATATCTGATCTGCAAGCCCGCAATGCCTCACATTATGAGGAGTAGTGGGCTTGTAGATGGGCTATTTTCACAATGTTTGCCTATAGCCTATTATTTGACAATTTGGCCAATGTTTGATGATTATTCTGGATGCATTGATGGTCTTTAAAATTGAGAGTCCTTACATTGACACCTTCCCCCCTAAAAAGGGGATCTCAGCGCTGAGAACCACTGATATAGTACAAAGAACTTTTGACATTTTCTGCTGTGGCCCCTGAAAATGAGCGAGATCCCCTCATCAACCAAGAGTAGGATGGATGGGAAAGCCAACTCATTCATTCGGAAGTGGTTGGGGCTGCCACGGTGGCTCTCTGAAGCCGGCCTTTTTGGGAAAAACATGCTCCAGCTACCTCTGAGATCGCTACAGCTGGGCTACATGCGGAAGAAATACACTGCAACTACCACTGAAGTCACTAAAGTTGGGCTACATGCAAGAGAAAGCCAGGTTGGTCCTCGAGCTTCGGGAGTCCACAGACGAGTCGGTTAGGAATGCTAATGGCAGGGTCCTGACTGGCCGCAAGTGGAATGCCCAGACCGAGGTCGACCAAGCTGTGAGCTGGCTGCAGTATAAGAAGATCATGGGCAGAGTGCAAGTAGGAAGAGCAGGCCTAGGATGGGGAGAAGCACCACGCTTCTGGTCCAAGGCCCACCACAAGGAAAGAAAGGAGATGGTGGTGGCGGAGGTGATGAGGATGGAGGAAGACCACTGTAAGATCAAGGCCGTGTCTTAGGGACGGCAGGGAATCTGGACAACCTGGGAGGGAATCTCAAACAGGAACATCAGTTGGTCAGACGTGTGGAAGATCCCACAGGCAAGACTCAGCTTCCTTATTCGCTCAACCTACGACACGCTTCCCTGTCCCTGGAACCTCCACCAGTGGTTTGGAAATGAGGAATATTGTGCACTCTGCAATGCCCCAAACGTAACCCTCCAGCACATCTTGTCAGGCTGCTGACAAGTCACCCTCTCTCAAGGCCGCTACAGATGGCGCCATGACCAGGTCTTGAGAAAGCTAGCCGAAGTGCTGGAGGAGTGCAGACAGGGAAGCAGAACACCATCGCTGGCAGAGCAACCCACCACCTTTGTCAAGGAAGGAGGGATCAGAAGCATCAGGCAAAGAGAAACCGCAACACCTGGCCAGGAGTGGAGCATGAAGGTTGACCTGGGCAAGAAGCTTCAGTTTCCCACAGAAATTACCACCACATCTCTCTGACCAGACATAGTGGCGTGGTCTGTAAAGGTTAGAGCGGTATCCCTCATAGAGCTCACTGTGCCAATGGAGGAAGGGATCGAGGCTGCCTTTGAGCGAAAGAACGCTAAGTACTCTGAGCTGGCTGCTGAGTGCCGGGAGGCGGGATGGAAGACTACCATCTATCCAGTGGAGGTCGGATGCCGAGGCTTCATGGGGTTGTCAAAGGAACTGGCAGAGGAGGTGGAGAAAGGGAGCTTTTGGCTCTGGCTGCGGAGGAAGGACAGAACCTGGGGGAATAACACCTAACCCCCAAACAACAGTTGCAGGGAACAACACCTATCAGCTGCAGGGGGTGACAGGGAGACGTCCCCGTCACTGCTCCGCCACACGCAAGACGTTTCAGGATTAAAGGAGCGAAATGTTGATGAAGCGGTGGTTCCTGACTGACGACCCTGCAGCTGACCCATGGGCACCGGAGGAGGTGCGACAGGCAGCGATGGCAAGCAGGAATTAACATCTTCCTGTACAATCCTGATTTTCCAAGCTTTCTTGCATAAAGAAACTTGTAGAGGGACTCAAAATAAGAGCTGCTGAAATGGACAGAAGTGCTCTCAAAAGTAGTGATAAGCCTGGTTCAAGACAGTCAACTTGAGCTCCCTGAGCTGCAAGAACACCATGTTGTTGAGGAATGTGTGGTCTTATTCAACTTATTCAACCCCAATGGCACATACAGGAAGATGCAAGGGAGCAAGGTCATCCATTAGTGGTGTGGATCGGCACTGCTCTCACGATCCGATTCGATCACAATTCGAAGGTAGCGATTCGATTGGATTCGATTATATGCGATCCGATCCGATCCGACTCAATTNTACAATGCTTTGCAATGCATTACATTTCTACTGAAGTCATGATGAGGCAATACAAGTAGTCAGATACTGAGCAACAATTTATTGGCTGTTTTATGTATCAATCTGTCTCAGTCTGTATCAGTCTTGCAATGTTTTGAAGTGCTTTTATTTAATTTAACATTCATTTGCTCTCGAAATATACATGGAAGTAATTGAAACTTAAAATTTGCCGGATCAATTCTGGAACTTGCCGGATCGATTCTGGATCGTCACTGCCCCGCATTGGATTGCATCGCCGAATCGATCATTGTTGACACCCCTATCATCCAGAAGATCTTCGTCCAACCTATTGCAATTAAAGAACCCCATGTTGCTCTAATTGACATGGACATGATCTGGAGGATGGCAACTCCATTGGACACAGGATGGCACGTCATACAAGTGGTTGGGCTGTGTCAAAAAGGTGTCATCCATCATCCTTGCCCGCCATTCTCATTTATCACCGTGTAATCAGTGTCAATGATTCCTACGATACAACATAATGAACAGAAGATGATGAGCGAGACCTGCTCATACAGGGCTCTTGCAGGAGATGGCACGGAATCTGTGACTGAACAGACTTCTCTGGTTAGCAAAGACTGAGTGCAGGGGGTGATGGTAATTGTCCATTATAGAGTCCAGTCTGCTCAGTGTCCTCTTCTCAGCTGTGGCTCATCAGCTTGTCCAGGCGTCCAGCATCTCTCTTCCTAATGCTCCCGCCCCATCATGTCACAGCATAGGACAGACTGGTAGAAAATCTGCAGGACTGTGTTGCAGACATAAATGATATCAGCTTCCTAAGAAAACAGAGCATACTCTGCCCTTTCTTCTAGACTGCGTGTGAATTTACTGACCAGTCTAATTTATTTTCAGATGTACCCCCAGGTATTTGTAGGTGCAGACTGTGTCCACTGTCTCCCCCTCAAAAGATCCAGGCACAAGGGGTGGGGCGGACTACTAGAAATCAACCACCATTTCCTTGGTTTTGGTGGTGTTCAACTGCAACTGGTTGGTCCTGCACCATCTAACAAAGTTCTCCACCAGTCCCCTGTACTGCCCCTCCTGCCCATGTACATCCCACAATGGCAGTGTCATCTGAGAAGAGCTGTTTGCGTTCACGAGACAGGTGATCTAGACGAGTTGCACCATAGCTGAAGCCTGCTTCCAAGTGGAAGACCATGTGTAACGCCGCATTATGTAATAACGGTGCAATATGTAATAATGTAACAAATTATTACATAATGCGTTGACAATTGCTGCATTGTGTAATAATTTACGCATTTCGTAATACATTTCTTGAACGCATTTCGTAATAACTTTTTTCTCATCTTGTAATAAATTATTACAAAATGCGAAATTTATTACGGAATGCGGCCGCAACTTTTTTTTTTGATGGAAATGTAATAACATGGTGCATTATGTAATAATCTATATGGATATGTTTTTTCTGCACTTGGATTCAGTAGGCACAGCACACACACATAGTCTCAGTGACATGGTAGTCACTGCCCTCTCTCTCTCTCTCATTCTTCTCAGTTCTCAAACTGCTCGAGAGTCGCGAATGATGCGGTTAAAACCGTTAAGAAATAATTTCACAACTTGTTGCGTGCAACGAGTCCAACGAATGTCTCGCACTTTCTGCTACATTACACCAATTTACAGCGACATTAAATAGGCCAGGTCTAAACACTTCACGAGGTGGTGAAAACTTGTCTTGCACTTGCGTGGGTCTGTGGAGAGAGAGAGAGAGAGAGAGAGAGAGAGAGAGAGAGAGAGAGAGAGAGAGAGAGTGTGTGTACGCACGGAGACAAACCTGGCCCATATTGATCTTAAGCCCCATCTTGGCTCTTTGGAAATATTCTTAACATTACACAGGCTAGTTTAACATTTTCCCCCAAACAACATGAATCAAATCCCAGGAAAAGACCAAGCATTATAAGTGACTCGTGGGGAGCTGTCCATGCTGGTGGTGCTTAATTTTTCCCGATATTTGCCCGTGGAGTAGTGAGTCTTTCATGTCTGCCTACATGACCTTGCGCGCCAGGGTCTGACCATGGTGCTTTTTGCCCGTGGAGTAAGGAGACTTTCTTCTTGCAAAGCAAGAAGTCATAGCACCCGAGAAAAATGCCACTCTTGTTAAAAATTACATAGGTATGCGTATGTCCTATCAATTTCAGTCCACTGTTCAGTAGGCATATTAGGCTGCAATCAAATTCAATAGCCTATGCTCATCCACATGCACGCGAAAAACAATAACCCAAGCGGCGGGACTAATTTGATTATATTCCTTCCAAAAATGTCCGAACGTCACAAAAATCAGTTATTTGCATTGTCCGTAATTATACCAAACAAAAAGGTATCAATAGAAGAAATCAAGTCTTCAGTTTCGATAATCCACGTTACAAATCCTCAACAACAGCAAGCCATTCCTTCTCTGCTATGAGGCAGGCAACGGAACAAGTGCAGACAGTAGGCTATATGACCACGTTGATGCTGCACGGCTTGAAAGGATTCTGTCTAAATTAAATATCTTGGATAGCCTATATAGACCTAGGCCTAACTAGATTTGTTGCAATACAGATTCATTTTCTATAGCCAGAAGTGTTCCGTTGGACTGACGAAACCGAACACGATCAAGTTTGCAACTTCTTTCCCTCATGCGCTGTCCGTCAGCACCACCTGTCATTAGACGTCCGATTAGCTTTCATTACGTGCTGAGGGAAAAACTCTCGCCATTAGGCCTATGTGCTGTTGCACTGCTGTGAGGGATATCACCAAATAATTTAGATAAAAGTCAGAACATTATTTTGGCAATGAAAGGCACTCAGGAGGCTGGAAGCTCAAGCAGTCTTCAGTCTGTTCATTTACGTTTGTTGGGTGCTCTTGGATATCGGAGATCAGTTCATGTAGAGAGAAGAGTTCATCCAGGCACTCCAAAATAAGGTGTCCAAACGGGAAGTTGCATTAAAAAGCCTTTAATGGTACTGGGCTGGGGTTACATTAAAAAGCCGACATGTTTCGACCTCACCAGGTCTTCATCAGGGCTACGTTCACCATTGAAAAGAAAGGCCTCCCTTAAATAGTGACATCACCACATGTGACCCATTACGCACTACACACATTTGCGCACACAATAGAAAACAAAGATTAAAAACAGCCTGGGGCAATAAGTGATGCCACAGAAAAAAATGACCAGAAGTACAAATAAGCATCACAAAAAACAAGTAAAATCAATATCCTCATTTAGACCAGGATAGCGCATGGCATCCAGTTGGTGTATCCAAAAAGTCTCCCTCTGATTAAGTCTTTTTAGCCTGTCCCCACCCCTCGGAAGAGGTTTGATATGTTCGACGCCCTGTATGCGCAGCAGAGAATCATTTTTACCATGGTATTCATTGAAATGTTTCGCCATGGGATAGTCAAAATTGCCCACTCTGATAGCATATTTATGTTCTGCTAGCCTATCTCGCATGCGCCTTTTTGTGCGTCCGATATAAAAGAACCCTTCAGCGCAAGGACAAGTTAGGCGGTATATGACAAATGTAGAATTGCAATTAATGAAATCTCTCTGTCCGTATTCTCTCGTGGTTTTAGTATCCACAAAAGATTTGGCTTGTGTAACATTTGGGCAGTGAGGGCAGTTCATACATCTATAGGTGCCAATGGGTTTACGCAGCCAGGTTTCTCTCTTTTTCACCTGTAGGTGAGAGCGCATTAATTTATCTCCTAGGCTGGGTGCACTCTTTAAAGACACCATGGGTGGTTCTGGGAACACCTCACGTAGTTGCGCATCACTTTCAATAATGGACCAATTGTTCTTAATAATTTGCCTGATCCGCGTCGCTTGTGTACTATATGTCGTAACAAAAAAAGGACGGGACTGCTGGTGGCGATGATGTTTCTTTTTGGTCAATAACGTGTTGCGTTGTAGGGAGCGCGCTTCACTGTATGCGTTTTGGATGGCTTCAGGGTGATAGGCTCTATCACTGAATCTTTTCTCCATCAGCTCGGCCTGCTCGTGAAAATAATTTTCGAAATCACAGATACGCCTTAATCTCTGGAATTGGCCGTGTGGAATATTTCTAATGAGATGCGGGGGATGGAATGAATCCGCTCTCAGAATGGTGTTCCGAGAGGTCGCCTTTCTGAATAAGGTGGTGTGCAGCTGTCCCTCCGCGTCTTTATATATCGTCAAATCCAGAAAGTTAATATTAGTTAATGAATATTCCAAGGAAGCCATCCAAAACGCATACAGTGAAGCGCGCTCCCTACAACGCAACACGTTATTGACCAAAAAGAAACATCATCGCCACCAGCAGTCCCGTCCTTTTTTTGTTACGACAGTTCATAGATGTATGAACTGCCCCCACTGTCCAAATGTTACACAAGCCAAATCTTTTGTGGATACTAAAACCACGAGAGAATATGGGCAGAAAGATTTCATTAATTGCAATTCTACATTTGTCATATACCGCCTAACTTGTCCTTGCGCTGAAGGGTTCTTTTATATCGGACGCACAAAAAGGCGCATGCGAGATAGGCTAGCAGAACATAAATATGCTATCAGAGTGGGCAATTTTGACTATCCCATGGCGAAACATTTCAATGAATACCATGGTAAAAATGATTCTCTGCTGCGCATACAGGGCGTCGAACATATCAAACCTCTTCCAAGGGGGACAGGCTAAAAATACTTAATCAGAGGGAGACTTTTTGGATACACCAACTGGATGCCATGCGCTATCCTGGTCTAAATGAGGATATTGATTTTACTTGTTTTTTGTGATGCTTATTTGTACTTCTGGTCATTTTTTTCTGTGGCATCACTTATTACCCCAGGCTATTTTTAATCTTTGTTTTCTATGGTGTGCGCAAAGGTGTGTAGTGCGTAATGGGTCACATGTGGTGATGTCACTATTTAAAGGAGGCCCCAGCCCAGTACCATTAAAGGCTTTTTAATGTAACTTCCCGTTTGGATACCTTATTTTGGAGTGCCTGGATGAACTCTTCTCTCTACATGAACTGATCTCCGATATCCAAGAGCACCCAACAAACTTAAATGAACAGACTGAAGACTGCTTGAGCTTCCAGCCTCCTGAGTGCCTTTCATTGCCAAAATAATGTTCTGACTTTTATCTAAATTATTTGGTGATATCCCTCACAACAGTGCAACAGCACATAGGCCTAATGGCGAGAGTTTTTCCCTCAGCACGTAATGAAAGCTAATCGGACGTCTAATGACAGGTGGTGCTGACGGACAGCGCATGAGGGAAAGAAGTTGCAAACTTGATCGTGTTCGGTTTCGTCAGTCCAACGGAACACTTCTGGCTATAGAAAATGAATCTGTATTGCAACAAATCTAGTTAGGCCTAGGTCTATATAGGCTATCCAAGATATTTAATTTAGACAGAATCCTTTCAAGCCGTGCAGCATCAACGTGGTCATATAGCCTACTGTCTGCACTTGTTCCGTTGCCTGCCTCATAGCAGAGAAGGAATGGCTTGCTGTTGTTGAGGATTTGTAACGTGGATTATCGAAACTGAAGACTTGATTTCTTCTATTGATACCTTTTTGTTTGGTATAATTACGGACAATGCAAATAACTGATTTTTGTGACGTTCGGACATTTTTGGAAGGAATATAATCGAATTAGTCCCGCCGCTTAGGTTATTATTAGGTTTTTCGCGTGCATGTGGATGAGCATAAAAAGCAGAAAAAACATATCCATATAGATTATTACATAATGCACCATGTTATTACATTTCCATAAAAAAAAAAGTTGCGGCCGCATTCCGTAATAAATTTCGCATTTTGTAATAATTTATTACAAGATGAGAAAAAAGTTATTACGAAATGCGTTCAAGAAATGTATTACGAAATGCGTAAATTATTACACAATGCGGCAATTGTCACCGCATTATGTAATAATTTGTTACATTATTACATATTGCACCGTTATTACATAATGCGGCGTTACACCATGAAAAGAGTCTTTTATCTGTCTCCCTTCAGATGCAAACAGCTTACGCCAACACTGCCTTCTTGACAACTACTTGGCGTACCTACATCGCCACTCCACATTGGCAGGCAAGGATGCTGGAGACACCTTTTGGACATAGTCCAACCAATTGTATGGTGTGGTGTCCTGTTTCTGCCAATCTTCTACTGATGGAGTTGCCATCCTTCAGATCGTGCCCATGTCAATTAGAGAAACATAGGGTTCTTCAATCACAATATGTTGGAGGGAGATTTTGTAAAGGTTTCCATAATCACCTTTTTTTCCATGACTTTGTAATGTAAGTGTAGAGCGCATTTTGCCTTTTTTCTCACTGTATTTTGGTTACTATGTCGTGTAAGCATGCTGGTTGTCACTTAATTGATTGATGGGGGTTGGGGAAAGTGAGGACTTTTAAATACCTACCCAGGAAGTAGAGGGCTAGCGCGCAACAGGTACCCTTCCTGTGGATCAAGCCGGCAAGTCAGACACAGGCCGGGGGGTAATGTAAGGACTCTCAAAGTGAAATACCATCACTGCATCTAAAGCTATCAACAAACAATGCTAAAACAGTGGCCAAATTGTCAAATAATTAGGGCTGGGCAACGTTAACGCGTTAACGGTGCGTTAACTATTGAGGTCAATATCGCCCGACAATTTTGTTAACGTTATAACGCAGCGGGGATTTTTTCGTGTTTTTTTTTTTTTTTTTCCTTTTTTGACCGTCGTTCGTGCTTTTATTTTGAAAGGGTCCGCGCGCTTGTTGCTGCTTCCAGTGACTGCAGTGCTGACAGAGAAGAAGAATGTCTAGAAAAGTAATCAAAACAAAACAGGCATAGCCTACAGAAGGACGTCAACTTCTGAATGGACATTTTCGGTAGCCTACACAGTTCTGGTCGTCCTTGCGCAACTGTCGAGCAGCATGTGGCTCGCCTTTGCAGCTCGCAAGGTTTGTCTATTGTACGGTCATGATTAAAAGGGTAGGCCTACTGTTGTGTTGGCTGTCTATCAGCTGTCAATAACGCCACGCGGACTTACTAAAGCCCTGATCAAAAAGCGAACCGCGAGATATTACATTCCTCACGCAACGTTTTGGTATCTAGGCTTACATGGCGCTGTGCGTGCATAGTAGGCTGCATGAACATGGTAGGCTATGATTTCGCGACATCGGTAACTTCGTCAGCATTTAAGATAGTGTTAGTCATGTCAACGTTATTGTTTTGAAAGATGTAATTGCTGTCAATGCCAACAGACAGTCAATTAGTTTCTAGTCGCTGAAACACCTTAAAATAGCGACAGATAAGAGAGAAGGTGGGAGTCTTTGACAGTGAGAGAAGGCGGGACATATCTCACAGACGCACGCCTATGGCAAGCCATTTTAACATATAGGCCTAGTTTTTTAAGTGACACGTTTTTTTTTCTTTTTTTCTTGTAGGCCCATGTAGACCATCCTAATTTGAGTTTATAATTTCTAATATATCAGTTTCAGTAGCCTACAATCTTAAATAGCCCTAGTGTAATATTGTATGCAATAATTTGTTTCATTAGTAGGCCTACATTGGATAGGCATATAGCCTACTACATTTAGACTGATAGGTTGGCAAATAGCCTACATTTCCATTGTGGAATATTATATTAGACCTACATAGGTTATCTACACAGTACATACGCAAATTACTATTAATTATTTTATTTTATTTATTATTTATTTTATTTATGATTTTTTTTTTTGAGGGGGGGGGGGGTCGCGCGCTATGCAATTAATCGCGATTAATCACAGAAAGTCATTGAGTTAATGCGATTAAAGATTTTTATGTTTGCCCACCCCTACAAATAATATTTAAAAAGCCAAACATTGTGAAAATCGCCCACCTACAAGCCCACTACGACTCATAATGTGAGGTATTGTGTGCTTGTAGATCAGCTATTTTCTCAATATCTATGTATGGAGCTACACAAATTGAGGGGGTCACGGCCAAAAAAAGGTTGAAAACGACTGTTCTAGATGGCAGCCATCTTGAATTTCATGGTCAAAACAAAGTCGTATTATCAAAATGATGTCATATTTGGAATCCTCATGGTTGACTTGTATAAAAAAGTGTTGTCATACATGATTCATTCAAATTAAAAGTTATTTCTTAGAGATGGCGCCGGACAACATTTTGAGTTTGCCTCTCTAGCAAAAAATGCCAGGATTTTTGGGAGGGACAAGGGAGCTAAATCTTTTCTTAAAGCGAAATTCACCTTTCAATTCAATTCAATTCAATTCAATTCAAACAATATTGTGCCCTATCTCTGTATTAGACCACATTATAACAGGGGATTATGTAGCCACTGGATATAATATCTTTATATTAAATATAAAAGCTATTTATTGTTTTAGTAATGGTGATTTCAAGCGTCATCAAATCACCGGAAGAAAAAATAACGACTACAATGCCATTAGAACGTTGCTGGGTGATTTGATTGGACGCGTCATCAAATCACCTCGGCATGACAGGCGGCATGGAACAGAACAGCAGGCAGGCAGATAACACATTTCGAGGATGGAGATATTTACATTGTCCGGATAATAAGCCTACTTCAAGTAGGCCTATAGGTTACTGCACAATGGTAAAAGCCTTGGTGCATTCAATCCAACTGCTTAAAAAAAAAGTTTTGTCCGCATTGTTAATATGCGCTCATTGTCATTACAAATCACCTACAGTATGATAGGCTATCGGAGCGCACCAGTCCACGATGTCTACGCCTGCCAGGTGTAGCCTATTAGGCCTGCAAGTTGTAATAACACATGGTAGGCATTGCCTACACGTTTTTTTTTTGTGCTTTGTTATTAATTTCAATATGCTATTAATATATATTTTTAAAAGCTTGCTGAATTATTTGAGGTCCGGTCCGGATCACGGTGCAGCGGCCACGGACACTCCGAGTCCTAATGGGCTAAACAATAGGAGCTCGACAGTGAAGTTGTCTTTAATTGAAAATGTTTTTTTTTAAAGATTATTCAAAGTTATTTGATGTATTGCTGAAGGAGGCTGCGACCATTTCTATCCTCAAACGTGGCGTCATGCTCCTCTTACGCAGGTTGCAAACAAGGTAGCCATAAATGCATGCGCTGGCTATCATTACTGCACTTGGACTTGATTGCATTTAAACAACACGAGCAAGAACAAGGCACACTCAGGCAGGCTACTGAAATCTACTGTCAAGTCATTGTAGATTTCAGCTCACTCCCCAGGCAGTCAGGGCCGCCTATTTTGCATAAATTATAAACACAGACTTCCTCTCGAGGGACAGTTGAGACGCGAACGGACAAATCAAATTAAACACTTGACCAAAGTAAGCGACGATAGCCTACATCTTCAAAATGCAGGTCTAACCCAACACCTCCCTCAAACTGGCGAGATGGAGACGATGGGGTGTCCCGATGCGCTATTTAGGCCTATGTGGGTTTGTAAGCTATGTTTCACACAAGTCATTTCTCATCTTCTAAAAACAGAAAGCATAACCTGAACAGCTGAATGTCCAGAAATGCGTGTGCACGGTGCAACTTACCGAGGGGCGATTTTCCTTCATGTTGCACTTGCATTAGAGTCAATGAATGGGATGAAGACCATTTTTAAAAGGCATCCTGTAGATTTGTTTTATTTAGGTCTATAAATGACCAATTCCCTCTGGCTTGTAGGCCTATTTGTTAGGGACCAACAGCAGAGGTCCGGATGAAACGGCTTTTGGTCAAACACCAGCACGAGAGAGAGAGGGCGACAAAGCGTGCGCTCTTTGATAAAGTTGGTTGAACGGAGACAAGCCCTTCTCACCTTTGGATTTGATGGGATTAAACAGATAGATAGAACATAGACAGGCTACTTCCTTCTTGAAGGAGTATTACATTTATTTATTTTTTCAAAAATAGGCTAAATGTAAGGTTAGGCGAGCCTTCTCATTTTCCGTTTCAGCACTAATCTGAGGACAGCGACAGTTGCGACACGAGCTGCACTTCTCAACAGTTTGTTTTTCCATTTGCTTTTTATTCGCTGTTAGTAGCTATAGTTTGCGCAATGAGACCCAGTGAGGAAAATGCATGATTGTTATGTTTTTCAACAGTCTACATTAACAGCATCTTGTTAATGTAGACTGATCTTTTTTTTACCTTTCAGATGACTTCTGCATAGCCTACTTGTAATTCTACTGTCCATAACTGAACTCAGTATGGGGAGACCTTTCATTTGAGCCTAACATTAAAGGGACACTCCACCCATTTGCATTAGGCTTTCCATTGCTAGACACCCAGTCATACTTTTGAATGGTAGTGCAATACTCTCTCAATTCCTCCTGAGACAGGAGAAATCCGGAGAAAAGGAGAAATATTNAGGCTCTCTGACGATTTTGAAAAATTGACATTTATAGAGCCAAAAGCGGCAGCCATCTTGAATTTGAAGGTCAAAAATACAAACCCCAACTCCGATGAAGTTGGGACGTTTGGTAAACAGTGAATAAAATCAAAATGCTATCATTTTCAAAACATTCAATCTATTCATTAGATGGAGAATAGTGAAAAGACAACATATTAAGTGTTAAAACCGAGAAAAAATATTGTTTTGGGGGACATATGTACTCATTTCTAATTTGATAAATCCAACACGTCTCAAAAGAGTTGGGACGGGGACAATAAATGGCAGCAAATGTCGAGGAAGACTAAAAACAAGACAAAAGACAACACTTAACAGTTAAATACATTAACCGATGAGATGATTTTATATAAAAAACAGTATTAATTCCTATCTTGGACATGATTTCACCAGCTTAAATGGTGGGTGTATTCCTTGTCATGTTTTGCAATGTTTTCCTTTCTGTAGTGCTTACAGTGTGACAGGTCTTGACCAAAAACCCACCATTTTATCACCTGCTGGTCCTTATGATGGAGCCAAACTGTTAAAACATAGTAGAGAATGCAATTTGACCTTACTATGTGGCAGTAATCGAAGATCTCCCTTCAAAATATAATGCATGAGTGGCTTTTCATGCTGTTTAAAACCCATTAATACCATTCAGCACTGTATTTAACTCTACAGATGAGTGAGAACATCTTAACCAATGCACTACTGCACCCGCATGCCATCATGGAGGCTGACTTTTGAAGCTAGCACTAACACAAGTTGGATGGTCCATTTTCACTGTAGCACAGGATGTGCCATGCTCTAATATTGTCAAAAAGAATGGACTTCTACAACTTCTGCTGACTTCTGTAAGCAAAGGACAGTTTCCCATGTCTTCTGGGTCTATTTCAAGTGAGCTCAGGTGCTTAGGAGAATGTTACACCCCTGTATCATTTGCACGCATTAAGCATTCTTAATATGGTCAATTTTCAATAGCTCTAGCACTCCAGGAATTAGAGTGAGACTACAGCCAATATATATTTCATGATGTCATGAACCTATACAATGATTTTATTAACAAAAATATGTCTTATATACACTCAATCGTGGTAAATCAAAGGGAATTCAAAAATGTATGTAATAACTATGGTAATTATTCCCTTTGCATCTTTAATTCTGAGTGACTCAGCCTCTCTGTGATGATCTTATACCTGGACACGTATATTGTCCGTCAGTACAATTCATTTTGAAATGTTCTTCTTTGTTGTTTTATCTTATTTGGATGTTTACTAAATTTCCCTGATCCCCGTCCCAACTCTTTTGAGACGTGTTGGATTTATCAAATTAGAAATGAGTACATATGTCCCCCAAAACAATATTTTTTCTCGGTTTTAACACTTAATATGTTGTCTTTTTACTATTCTCCATCTAATGAATAGATTGAATGTTTTGAAAATGATAGCATTTTGATTTTATTCACTGTTTACCAAACGTCCCAACTTCATCGGAGTTGGGGTTTGTAAGTCAAATCAATAAATCTACATCATTTGTGAATTTCTTGCCTCAAATAGTCTCAGAAACCATCTATTATGCAGCATTGTGGGCAAAACCATTAAAACGCAAATTTCCAGCTTGGCTGGCAGCAGCTATTTTGGATATAGGGCTCTAAAAAATGTCCCCACATTTTTGTGAGGATTTCTGTGGCTCATTTTTAAATTTAACCTTTATAGATGACAAATCCAGTGAGAAACGAACCTTTCCTCTCCACGGTCACGGAACTTCTAAAAATAACCCAACTAAATGTGGAATGAGAGAAGATTGAATTGCGTGCGTGCGTGCATGCGTCTGTCTTTCTGTCTGTCTGTCTGTCTGTCTGTCTGTGATGCCATGCCTCCTGCAGCTGATTGTGTTTTCTTTATTTCTAGACAGGAAAAGAGGAGAGCTGAACCGGGCAGCAGCGGTCAGACTGAGCAGCAGGATCTAACTGCTGTATTCCAGGTATGTATGTTGTTTTTATCGATGCAATTTCTGTTTTCATGTAGTTTCATTTCATACTCCTCATTCAGTTCATTCTCATTATTTCCATGGCTAGTTACGGTACATTGTAGATTGTCACATGAAACTGTGCATGAACACAAAGATGCACGTGCTAACCAAAAAAATATAGATTCTGGCAGTTCTCCAAAAGCAAGTTGTCTATCTACCTGACATTAACACCGCACATCTGATGGTCCCACACGTTTCAACAAGCTTATTTTTTGTCTAGTATTTTCAACTAAAAACACCCAGTCAGTCAAATCAATGTATGTATGGGGCAGTCGTGGCTCAGTGGTTAGAGCATTGGGTTGGCAACCCAAGGGTTCCCGGTTCAGTGCCCGACCGAACCACGGCTGAAGTGCNCTTGAGCAAGGCACCTAACCCCCACATTGCTCCCCGGGCGCCGCTCAGCAGGCAGCACACTGCTACGGACTAGTGTGTGTACTTCGATGTGATTCACTAGTCCAAATGGGATAAATGCAGAGAAAGAATTTCCCCTACCTAGGGAACCAAAATTGGCTCCAGTCCAAATTGGCTTCATTATAAATTATATTACTGTAGTAAAAACAATATTGAGAATAAACAAAACAGGCAAAATGAAAGGTGTGATGATTCACAATGACAGCCGAGATAAACATTGGTTATGACACTTTAAGGCGTTTGTGTATTAAATATGGCTCATGTGTGCTGTGCTTCAGGTGCTTGAGGAGAAAATCATCACCTTAATGAAGAACGAGTTGAAGAGGTTGAAGGGGATCCTCAGTCAAGATTACCTACAAAGCTGTCAGGGAGAAGAGGAAGATGAGAGTGATGCCAGAGACGTTGCTCTCAAGATGGTGCTGCACTTCCTATTGAAGATGGAGAGAAGCGATCTTGTTGAGAAACTGAGAGAAAGTAAGAACCAATTAATTAATATGTGCATTTAAGTTAACATCGACTACCTTCATACATATCAGGTGCTGAATCATTTGTATTTGTTCAGATGAACTGCATGTACTCTGTCAGACTGAACTGAAAATCAGTATAAAGAGCAAATACCAAAAAGTGTTTGAAGGAATCCCCAAGTAAGGAAACTCTGCTCTGCTTGAAAAGATCTATACAGAGGTCTACATCACAGAGGGAGGAAGTGGGAAAGTAAATGAGGAGCATGAAGTCAGGCAGATTGAGTCCAGATCCAAGACACCAGCTGGTCAGGAGAAAACAATCAAATGCAGTGACATCTTCAAGCCTGTACCTGGTCAAGACAAACCAAGCAGAAGAGTTATGACAAAGGGGGTAGCTGGCATCGGTAAAACCATCTCCATTCAAAAGTACATCCTGGACTGGGCTGAGGGAAAAGACAACAAAGAGATCCACTTCATTTTCCCATTGCCTTTCCGGGAGCTCAACCTCATGAGACACAAACAGTACTCTTTGATGAACCTTCTTCACCACTTCTTTCCAGAGCTGAAGGCATTAACCTTTAGCAGCCAACAGAAGTATACCGTGTTATTCATCTTTGACGGTCTGGATGAATGTCGACTCCAACTGAACTTCCAGAGGAATGAAAGTTGGACTGATGTGACAGGTGTCAATTCTCTGGAGGTGCTCCTGACAAATCTCATCAAGGGCAATCTGCTTCCCTCTGCTCAACTTTGGATAACCTCCCGACCAGCAGCAGCCAGTCAAATCCCTCCTGAGTGTATTGACCTTGTCACAGAGATACAGGGCTTCAATGACGCACAGAAGGAGGAGTACTTTAGGAAGAGGATCAGTGATGGAGGTCTTGCGAGCAGAATAATTTCTCACATTACATCATCAAGGAGTCTCCACATCATGTGCCACATACCAGTCTTTTGCTGGATCACTGCTTGTGTTCTTGAGATGATTCTCAGCTCTTCAGGAGGAAACCAGCTTCCAAAAACTTTGACGGAGATGTACACATTTTTCCTGATCTTTCAAACCAAACAGAAGAGCCTAAAGTTTGACAATATGAATGAGTCTGAACCACAATGGAACCGGAATCTTATACTTGATCTTGGAAAGCTGGCCTATGAACAGTTGGAGAAGGGAAATCAGATCTTCTATGAAGAGGACCTGAGAGAGTGTGGCATTGATGTCAGTGAAGCAGCAGTACGTTCAGGTGTCTTCACTCAGATCTTCAAAGAAGAGTCTGGAATCTTTCAAACAACAGTGTTCTGCTTCATCCACCTGAGTATTCAGGAGTATCTTGCAGCTCTGTATGTGTTTCTGATGATGGCAACCCAAAAGAAAGATGTGCTGTCCATACAACAAACTACCTCTGGGGAAGAATCCATGATCATATTACACAAGAGTGCTGTGGACAAAGCTCTGGAGTATAAAGATGGCCGCTTTGACCTCTTCCTCCGTTTCCTTCTCGGTCTTTCTCTTGAGTCCAACCAGACTCGGTTGCATGGCCTACTGCAGAGAGGACAGAAGCAGACGAGCAATGATAAAACAATCAGTTACATAAAGGAGAGGATCAGAGAGGCCCCTTCATCAGAAAGTGTGATCAACCTCTTCCACTGTCTGAATGAATTAAATGATCACTCTTTAGTGGAAGAAGTCCAGAGCTTCCCCAGTGCAGGGAAACTTGCTGAAGCCCAGCTCTCACCTGGCCAATGGTCAGCTCTAGTGTTTGTGCTGCTGACATCAGACCAGAAACTGGATGTGTTTGACCTAAAGAAGTATGTCAGCTCTGATGAAGGTCTCCTGAGGTTGAAGCCAGTAGTGGAGGAATCCCAAACTCTGCTGTAAGTATGATGGTAATGAATGCATTTAGGGCAAGAGGTTACTGTTTCAAATAGCATGGTTTTAATATGTTTTGCCCTCCACCCCACCCATTTCAGGCTTGATAGCTGTGGGCTCAGTGAAATGAGCTGTACAACACTGGCATCGATCTTCCGCAACACATCTTCAAAAGTGAAGAAACTGGACCTCAGTGGCAACAGAATTGGAGATGTTGGAGTCCAGGAACTCTGTAGTGGATTGAAGAACCCAAAATGTGAATTGAAAACACTCAGGTAAGACATGTTGGGGCATAATTTTTAATTACCTATGTCAAGGAGGTTATGTGTCGCGTTAGTTTGACTGTCTGTTTGTCTAAATGACCGAAGGGCAGGGCTGGACTGGGATTTTTTTCAGGCCAGGCATTTTCCAAGGCCAGGCCAGGCCACCAAGAAGCAAAAACCAATAAAGCTTATGACAAAACCTACACTCTGCATTATGGTGCAATAACTTCAGCCTATGCTATCTTCCCAGTTCCCTGATTAGGTAGGCCTACTTAGGGGCCTACACCAAATAGCTACTTAGTAGGCCTACCCCTCTGTACACTATATATATATTGCATAATGCAAGAATCATGAAATTAACCCTATCGCACCGGACACATCATATTTGATTAATCAAATTCAAAGCCCTGTCCCCGCTGACACAAAAACAATTCGATCTCAAAAACATCCTGCATGTCATTTCCAAACGTCCTGCAGTACACGGAAACCTCCACAAGAGAGCAGCAGTCGACAACAAGTTGACCACAGCTCGGCGAAAACTAGAAAAATGGGGAAGAAGCGGTTTCCCTGACTGACGCCGAGATATCGTCAAATTGCAAAGGGTTTATGTACAAATTTCCGAAATATAACTCTACATCCTTTTAACCCTATCCAGACCGGGCTTTTTTGGCATTCCTGGGACCGGGGGGGGGCTCATTTGACCCCCCCCTCATAACTTAGGAACCGAATGGCGTATGACCACCAAACTTGGAGGGGATGATCTTCAGTCAAAGATCTATGAATGACATCAGTTTGGTGTCATTATTGGATATTATGACATCATTATGACGTCATTCCCTGATTCTATTGCCGAAAATGTCACCTTAATGTATTTTCCATCTAACTTGGGTAATGCACATCAATTTTGGTTTTTATGTGCTTCAGACCACTTCAAATGTTCACAATGGTGTCTGATGCTAATGAAAATGTAAAAAATATGAAAAGTGATGATGATGAGACTTAGATCAGTGATTTTTGGTCAGGCGTACCTGTCAGAAAACCGTTGCCATGGCAACAACATAAATGATAAACCTAATATTTTGGTATCACACTGTAGCCAACTTCATGTTAGGAAAAGTCACAAAGTTTCGTAGTCCTAGCTTTAGTCATTCAGGAGTTATACAACATCAAAGTTGGTGCGGGCACTTTTAGCCCCCCCCCGGTCTGGATAGGGTTCATTTGAACACTTGCTTTGTGCAATTAATCAAGGAAGAGTTTATATTTTTACACCGTGTTGTAGAGAGATCGTGCTAAAACTGATGAAAAAAATAAGCACCATCCGGCGGTGGCAGGAAGTCAGCCATCAACGCATTTTGCCATAGGGAAACTTACAAAGCATACCACGACGATCATTTAACAAAACACACAAGTTGTTTTACTTCAAGACAAAGATATTGCCTTAAGAAACAGGTTTCACTTGTAATTTTGAAAATGTAATGCAAAATGTTGAAATTATGATCTCGTAAAAAATGCATTGAAGTGAATGGAGAAATGGTCCAATTGTAGTAATGGACCCATATATTCAAATTCCACATCAAAAATGAATAATGATCTATATTACACTCATAAATAGGTTGTTAAGCATTCGATCAGCTATGTAATTACATAGATTTAAAAAAATTACCCAACCAGGCTGTGGGAAATGTAAAATATGGTCCTGCTAAAACAAGAGGTATGTATACATGGGCACTTCTGATCCGATTAGAATAGGGATATTTTTCTACTCCGATCAGGAATTCCCTTGTATACGGCCCGATCGGACTAGATTTCTTTGATCGGATTAGAATTCTAATCGGACTACAAGAGGTGGTGTAGTCCGATCAGATGGTCCATGTATACACTCTATTCCACTTGGTTGTTTGTGACGCAATCGTGTCACATATTTTAACAAATGAAGCTCTGGTTATCCTAACATTTTAACGCCATATTGGTCGCTGAATTTCTGCAGAACAACTCTCTCCCACCAACCCTGGCTTCGTACTCTCATCCACAGACTTTCTTGTTTGTGAGGTGTTTTAAGTGAACTGGTGACAACAGCACATCGGAGTGCCGCTGTTACGCACTTGCCCAAAAGTGCAAGATTAAGTACAGCAGTCTCGCTTCCCGCTGCACTTTCAGAAAGACTAAAATTCTAAATAAAGCAAGCGATACTTTCATGTTTATCGCAGTTTCAACAATATAGCCCGGTCTGTTGCTAACCACTGTCCCTGGTAACGGCGAGTGGCAGGTATTCGAACGTTCGAGTTCAATGTAATGTATACACTTCATTCCGATCAGACTAATCGGATCAGATCTATTCCGATCGGCGAAAAGAGCGCCATATATACACAGCTAAGGATAGGCAAAAAAATGGCAGGATCTCACTAAATATTTAAAGATAATCCTCAAATTTAATTGTCTGACAACTTGTTTAAATTAAAAAAAATGTAAATCCATTAAGTCATTTTTCAATGGTCATGAAATTGGAATTTTCATTTCTTTAAAGCCTGATGCATCATATATGATGCATTAAATATCTCAGTGACCTTAACAAAATTTAGATTATTTTTTTTTTTACATTTTTTATAAGGGACCAATATTGAAGCAAATTCCAAAAAATTTGAATTTTCTCTCATTGCTTTCATGGTTCAGGTCTCACAGGGTTAATATAGGATGGAGATTAATTATTTTCTTGAAAATAAACTTTTAAGCAGGCTAGCAAGTTAGAAAAACCAGATGAACAGAATACAAATCACTTAAAACTAATTAGTCTTGTTTCAAAAACTTTGGTGTGATGTTGGACAGTAATCTCAGTTTCACTGCTCACATCAAAAGCATGAATCAGCTTTGACATTTTAGGAACATACTGTAGCTAAGATTAAGGATTCTGTATCTAAACAGAAGGACAAATTAATCCATGTGTTTATTAAGTTTATCAAGCCTACTTACAGGTCTTCCCAAAAAAAGGCACTCAGGCAGGTGCAGCTAAAACGACCTTGGGTTCATTGAAAGGCGCTATATAAAACCAAGTTGTTATTATGATGATGATGATGATGATGATGATGATGATGATGATTAATAATAATAATCCAAAATGCTGCAGCTAGAATTCTAACCAAAGCAAAGAAAAGAGATCACATCACTCCAGTACTTAGGTCAATACACTACCAGTGAGATTTAGAATTGAGTTTACAACGCTTCTGGTAATCCCCTCTACTGGTTGTGTCAAGGGTAACATCCAGACAGGGTGAAATGACATTAGTTATTATGTTGCTAAATTCTGGTAACTGCTTCCTGTCCAAATAAGAACAGTAGGCTATCAAGTACAAAACCTTTGGTCACCTTCTCATTATAATACATTCTACATTCTTCTCTTTATTTTCTCCCTAGCACATTGAATCACAGTAAGGTCTACTGCAGTACATGTGCATACATGTGCCCACCACAATAAAACTGACTGTCACTAGTTAAGAGTATATATAGGCAGGGGTGCACATAACTTTTTTAGGCCGTTACTCATATGCGCACCAGCAAATATGTTTTGGTACGCACCTCATCCGCGGTAAAAAAAAAAAGAAAAAAAAAGGCCACTGTCTGTAGGGTCGAAGGATAAAACATTATCGCCACGAACGTTGACATGGTGTTTGAAGGCTAATGCAACTGGTGAAAGGTAGCCTAATCAAATGTGTTGTTAGTTTGGTATGCTTTAAATCCTAAAATGGTACAGGTAATCTTCAAGTTAAGTGATTATTGTCTTGATTTCATCTATTTTTTGCCGATTTCGCCGTCATGCCTGCTAACTGATGCACAGAGGGGCAATAAACTTGTATGCGGTGTCCGTTTGGAATATGGTGGGAAGCTGACGAAATTAAGAAGTGGAGCTGGCCGGGAACTGCGTGCATTTAAGAAACCACGCGCATGGATGCATGCTTTCAGTTTTTAACTTCTATGCATCGGAGTTGCCAATGAGAATGACGGGGGTGCACGTCCATTCTGGGAGTTAACAGACGGCACAATGCCATAATGATGGAGCGAGGAGGAGAGAGCCAGGAGCTCAACTCGGTCGCGCTCGCGCTGACTGTCGTTAGATTTACAGTTGATATGCGAGTGACATGTCTATTTTTAGGCATTCATGAGAAAACGGGACACATCGCGTCCCTTACCTGTTCAACACGGAACGCATGCTTTCACTACCACATACAGAACGATTCCGCATTTCAAGGGACTGGCACTACATTTCTGTCCGCTCATCATTATTAGCCTCAAGCCACGGCACTTGGACCCACTTCTCAGAAAGTTTTGTTTTTTAAATCTCTGACTCAATTTTCTTTGCTGTTGACGAAACTCCAAAGAAACTGATTAGGCTACTGTTGTCTGTTTCTTTTTGGACATGTTTGACCATTCACCAACATCAACAGTCTGTTGAGATAGTCAGTACGCAAGTGCACAGTAGTGACCGAGGTGGCAGTACGCATTGCTAATTTTTGGTGCGTACCAGTTATGTGCACCCCTGTATATAGGGAGGATCCACCCTGTGGCATTGTGATAGTAATAAATCTCAATTCCTTCTTTAGACTTCAGCAGTGCAAATGTTGCAGTAAGTGGCCTGCAAGGCAAATAATGTGGCCTGCTACGTTTGTAACGGGTTTGCCCTGAATGAATGAATGAAACGTTATTGTCATTGTACAGGTACAACGAAATTGGTAAAGTGCAGATGCTCACGGTGCTTAAAAATCAACAAAGAAACCTATATACAGTACAAAATAATTAAGATTCTAAAACGTCAGCTGTGCAAAATTAACCCTAAAGCGACCGACTGGGGTCATTTATGGGGATCCATGAGATACTCAACATTATAATAGCCATTGTTGTTGTAATTTTCAAACTCTGGTTTTTGTATTTTGTGTCTTGGGGTAGGCCATGGTCAGCAGACCTAAAATGTTCATAATATAAACATTTATAGTATTAAAATATAATATATTATATAAATAAATAGGGCACCCCTGCGATAGCCAACAAAGCATATTGTGAGGGCACCCAGGTGGCATTTCCTCTGTTATTGCTCCATATTTGTTGATATCATGGCACAGTGGTCCTAGACACATGATGAGAATATGAAATGGAAGTAATCCTGATGAACAAACAGGGAGGAAACAAGTCATCAGTGTAGAAATCAATGGCGTTTTTTGAATTTTATATATTATTTGGCTATACAAAGGCTGAAGCATCAGTTGAATCATTTCTTTGCTCTAATACATATGGAAGACACCTTTACACAGCTACAATGTCCAGAAAAAGTTTCAAAGAAATTTTGAGTGTGCATAAGGTTATATGTTTGAGACATGGCTGTGTCTCAAATCACGCACTTGTGTACTTCGGGCACTGTTTTTCAGTGCCTAGGGCGCTCACGCTGAAAATTTCTGTTGAGCCAGTGCACTGAAAGTGCCAGGATGATCCCCTAACAATGGCAGAAAAATGCAGTGCAGAATGATGGACACTGCACGCACTAAACGGCGGCCATGTTGACAATGACACGGAGGAAATGTGGCATTCAGTTCAGTAGAAGAGTTTGGTCAACAGTCTCCTAATTCTGTAAGTAATGTTGGTGGGACACCAACATTTGTATGCCAACCAAAGTATTGTATGTGTGATTGTTGTCCTTTGGGGTGAAGGACATGGAAATACAAGCACCAGACGCTGTGCATTGTAAACAGTAGCCAACTCGTATTTTGGCGAGCTAATGCCATGCTCAGCCGTCACTTCCAGTGAGGGCACAGTGCATAGTGCTCAATTTTTTCCGCAACACTATGCACTAAAGACCTCAGTGCACTGTGTGCACTGTGCACTGACTGTCAGTGCACTGACACAAGTGTGTGATTTGAGACACAGCCATGGTTTTGTCTATGTAAATTACCATATTCTCTGATCTTGTGATTTCATGAACCCAGAAATGTTGAGTACCCTAAAGTTTTATTGCAGAAATATCATCTATGGGCCTAATGGATATTATTTAGATCGGTTTCCCAAAGTTTCACTTTGAGGAATTTCCATAATTAGCATAAATATACTGTATTATTATGGTAAGACTACTACAAGTGAATAGGCTAAAAAAATTAAATGATAGATATCACCATGAAACTTTCTCAGTTGAAGAAAAAAATGTATTGGATGTTTTTTTGTATTTTGATGTTTACATAATGCAAATGAGGGCATACATCATATTTAACATATGCGTTTGTAGTTTGACTAATTTTTAGCAAATCAATAAAATGTTCAAATTCACATTTTTTTGCTTTAGATGAGGGACAAGTATGTGCAAGATGTAAATAAATTGGAATGAACCCCAAAAAATAATTTATATAGTGGTATTTCTATATAAACTCCTTGGGGTCATAAATGACCCCGCTTGGTCAGATTAGTCGCAAAAACAGGCTGGTCGCTTGAGGGTTACGTGTGTAGATTACTTTTAGATAAAAACTGTCTTTTAGCCTGTTTGTTTTTGTACCCAGAGCCCTGTAACGCCTGCCTGATGGCAGCAGCTCAAACACTTTATGTCCAAGATGGTAAGGGTCTCTGATGATTTTGCATGGCTTTCTTCAGACAGCGACAGGAGAACAACTGCTCTAAAGAGGGCAGGGGACAGATGATGATCTTCTGAGCTGTGCTGACCACTCTCTGAAGAGCTCTTCTGTCCGCTGCTGTGCAGCTGGAATACCACACACATAAACAGTATGTTAGGATGCTCTCTATGGAGCTCCGGTAGAAGGCCACCAGTAGACTTTGGGGTAGATGGTTAGCCTGTAAGACCCTAAGGAAATACAGTCTCTGTTGTGCCTTCTTGATGGTGGCAGTGGTGTTGGTGTTCCAAGTAAGGTCGTCCATCAGATGAACGCCCAGGAAGCGGGAATCAGAGACCCTCTCCACACAGGCCCCATCGATGACCAGCGGTTGAATGTTAGCCTTTGTCCTCCTGTAGTCCACTATCAACTCCTTTGTTTTTGTGATGTTTAGGAACAGGTTGTTCTCCTTGCACCAGACCGATAGACGCTGCACCTCTTCCCGGTATGCAGTTTCATCTCCCTTGGAGATGAGACCTACGATGGTGGTGTCATCAGCAAACTTGATGATACTATTGCTGGAGTGAGAGGGGGTGCAGTCGTGAGTGTATAGGGTGTACAGGAGTGGGCTTAGCACACAACCTTGGGGGGAGCCTGTGCTGTTGTTTATGGCTGAGGACAGGTGGGAGCCAGCTCTTACCCTCTGGGAGTGGCCTGTCAGAAAGTCCAGGATCCACCGACAGATGAAGTGTGACAGCCCCAGGTCAAATAACTTGGTCACCAGTCTGTTGAATGCCGAGCTAAAATCCACAAAGAGCAGCCTGGCATAGCTCCCCTGATGCTCTAGATGGGACAAAGCAGCATGAAGGGCTGTTATGATGGCGTCGTCTGTGGACCTGCCGGCCCGGTAGGCAAACTGATGAGGGTCAAACCCAGGTGAGAGACAGGAGGTGATGTGAGCCTGAACCAGTTTTTCAAAACACTTCATAATGATGGGAGTGAGTGCCACTGGTCGGTAGTCATTCAGTCCACTGATGGTGTCCTTTTTGGGGAGCGGGATGATGGTGGAGCACTTCAGGCAGGGGGGGCAGCAGCCTGGCTCAGATGGTAGTGAAGACCCCAGCCAGCTGGGCCGCACAGTCTCTCAGGACCTGTCCAGAGCCACCATCCGGGCCCGCTGCTTTCCGTGGATCCACTGCCCGTAGCACCCGCCTCACCTGCTGTTCCTCCAGCACGAGGGAGTGACTGCTGTATCCTGGTGGGTTATGGATGGTAGTGTCAGGTGGCTGTACCTCAAAGCGGGCAAAAAAGATGTTTAGTTCCTCTGCCAATGAGGTGTCCACGGAATCTGTTGACTTGGTACTGGGTCTGTGGTTCGTGATGTGCCGAATGCCCTGCCACACCTGCCTGGAGTTGTGGCTCTGGAAACAGTCCTCTATTTTCTTCCTGTAAGCAGCCTTGGCTTGTCTGATTCCCCTCTTGAGGCTGGACCTGGCCGCGCTGTACATCCCCTCATCACCACTCCTGAAGGCAGAGTTCCTTTCCTGAAGGAGGTTTTGTACCTCTCTGGTCATCCATGGCTTGGTGTTTGGATAAACCCTGATATGCTTCTCCACGGTGACACTGTCTGTGCAGAATTTGATATATTCCAGGACAGCTGTGGTATGCAGTTCCAGGTCTGGGTGTTCAAAGACTTCCCAATTTGTTGACTCAAAACACTCCTGACTTGACATTTGAATATACCTTATCCAACATGCCCTTGTGGCGCATTTGATGGAAGTTGATGGAATTTAGGCAGTGCTGTCTTTAAATTAACATGGTTACAATGTGCACAGCCTCTGGATGAAGGCTCTGTTGATCGTTAACTGCGTCATGTAATAGTCCCAGGGCGGAGCTGGCTTTAGCATCAGGGGGAATATATACAGCAGTGATGATGATGACGGAGAACTCATGAGGCAAATAAAAGGGTCTACACTTCGGTCTCATATTCCAGGTCTGGGGAGCAGTATCTGCTTACAGGCACAGAGTTTGTACACCAGCTGTTTTTTGTATACACGCATAAGCCCCCTCCCTTGTTTTTACCGGAGTCTCTTGTCCTGTCCTGCCGATGCGCTGTGAAGCCCTCTATCTCGATAGCTGCGTCTGGGGTAGACGGCTGAAGCCAGGTTTTGGTGAAGAGTAGAATGCAGCTTTTCTCCACAGTGTTGTTATTGACAAGTAGCAATCTCAGTTCATCCATCTTGTTTCCGAGTGATCTTAAATTTGTGAGAAAAACGCTTGGGAACGGAGGTTTATTAGCCCCTCTCCGTAACCTCGCTACATCAGCCATGCAGCCTCTTTTCTGTCTCCTCTCTCGACGCTGCCTGCACCGTCTCCTAGCAGTGATAATGATCCATCAAAGTCTTCGGTGATATTGTTTGCTTTGTAAACCGATTTTTATGAGCTGGTGCCTACTAAATGTAATTCCCGACATTTAAAACAGCAATAAATTAAACAAAAACCTATATTAAGCAAACAACAAAGCATCGAAAGGTACGCACTCAACCGCTGTGCGTCTACGTGCCTGAATAAAAAATAATAAATACACGTCAGGCCACCCGGTATGCCCTATGGCCAGTCCAGCCGTGACGAAGGGACAAGAAATGTTTACATTTTGGTTTTACATCATAGACTGGATGAAGGATTTAAGAACAAAAGATTCTTCACCATTGCTAGTGTACAAATGTAGATGCCCCTAGTGACTGCAAATTGAATTGCGGGACAGGGTGAATGTTGACATTCCAGTTTCAAACTCCACAAATGAAGACAGAAAGACTTCAAAGAAAAACAGGGTGTAGCGTACATACAATGTTCTATCAAACACCTTCCTGGGCAGAAGTGCATTTAAAGTAAATTGTTTGCTTTGATTAATCAGCGAATCTATAGGTACGGCAGACAATAAGCATGGTAATGAAACATACTTGGCTTAAGACGACCTCCCGGGTGTGGAGGAGTTCCTCCTTCCTGGATTTGCACACTGCCTCTTGTCTGTGCCTAATGCCTTATTAATGGATTTCTGTCTATTGTGGTTTTGTTTTCTGTTACCAAGCTGTTCTGTTTGTAGCCCCTTGCCTTGTCCTCTCGTTCTGTCCTTTGCTGTAAATATATCACAATCACTTGCACATCAATTGCACTTTACTGGCTTTAAGGTCAGGCATAAACAACAGGCTCCTCTCTTCTCTCCAGTCTGGCAGACTGTGGTATAACGGGAGAAGGATATGTGGCTTTAGCCTCAGCTCTCAAAACAAACCCCTCACACCTGGAAGAGCTGGACCTGAGAAGAAACGACCTTGGACACTCTGAAGTGAAGCTACTTATTGATATATTGCGGGATCCTGCCTGTAAACTGCAGACACTGAGGTAAAATCACTTCATTTAATAAAAATCGCTTAGTGATACATTGCAGGATTCCACTGAAGTATGATGATTTCATTATAAACATTTACATTTTCAAATACGAGGCAGAGGAACCATTTTCACAAACCCTAGGAGGGTCTTTATTTATTCAGGGGAAAGGGAGTTGGGAGAGTGAGTCCTGGTGCCTGTGTGCGTGCGTCAGTGTGAAGGATGTGTCCTATGGAGCCCGTGTCGGAGGGTCTGGAAGCCCTGAGGGGAACACACACACAACAGAAATAAGGTAGAGATCCAGTTCAGGGCAATTCAGAAATCTTAGTCACTAGGCAGAAGGCTGGTCAGATTTAGCAGAAGCGTAGCCTGGTGAGTCACAAAGGCAGAAGGCAGGTAGCAGAATAGCAGGTAGCAGAATTGTTGTTCGCCATCAGGCAGGTCAGAGAGAAGCAAGAGCAAACTGGTTCTAGGTGTGAGCTTTGCAGATGGCAGTAAGGTTGAAAACGTTACAGAGCATGATTAGCAGGAAATGCAGTGCAGCTGGTAGATTAACAGAGCAGAGACAGGTGGCGGTAATTATTTTCAATGTCTGATTTATAGGTTTTAGTTAAACTTCACATTGGAAACTGGTCAAATTTCTGTGCTAACCCTGTTACACGGATCTGTGACAATAAAGTACTCTTGACTTGACTTGACCAATCAGCAAGGAGCAGAGTGACAGATAACTGAAGTCAATTAGTAGTTGTTACCGGGCATATAGAGAGAGCTCATGACATATATTAAATTACATTACATTACACTTAGCTGATGTTTTTATCCAAAGCAACTTACAGTAAAGTACAGGGTATTGGTTATAGTCCCTGGAGCAATGTGGGGTTAGATGCCTTGCTCAAGGGCACCTCAGCCATGGATTGCGGTAGTGCTTAAAATCAGAGAGGTTTCAATCCCATATCCCCACTGACAGCAGCGGTATCAAATCAGTGTTTGTTGCGGTATCTCTGCAGGTTGTTGGAGAGTGATGCTGCAGACCAGGCCTGTGCCTATCTGACTTCAATTCTACATGAAAACCCTTTACTGCTGACAGAGCTGGACCTGAGTGGAAAGATACCAGGAGACTCAGGAGTGAAGCAGTTCTGCGCTCTACTGGAGGACCCACACTGCAGAATTAAGACACTCTCGTTAGTGGTTTAATTTGTTAAATCAGTACACTGTGTAGCACAGGGATGATGTATGTGTGAAATAATAACAGAAATGCAGTATTCAGCCGATATGGCCAGTGTAGTCATGCCATTGATATTCATTTAATTAGTTTAATTTGTTTAGTTGTGTATGCAAAAAACACACACACACACACACACACACACACACACACACACACACACACACACACACACACACACACACACACACACACACACACACACACACACACACACACACACACAAAGAGACATAAATATATGGACTTACATGAACACATACACTCAATGTGAAACCTTTTGTATGAATTTGCATTGCTATTTCTCTCTCTCTCTCTCTCTCTCTCTCTCTCTCTCTCTCTCTCTCTCTCTCTCTCTCTCTCTCTCTAGGCTGATGTACTGCAATATAACAGCGGAGGGCTGTGCTGCTCTGGCTTCAGCTCTGACGTCAAACCTGACACATTTGACACGTCTGAATCTAGGTGGCAATAAAATTGGAAACTCTGGAGTAAAACAGATATCTGTTCTATTGAGGAATCCAGACTGTAAGCTAAAGGAACTGGGGTAAGCAGAGACATGGAGTGTGTGATGAAGAATACTGAAGAATGGTATAACACACGCGCACGCACGCACGCACGCACGCACGCGCGCGCACACACACACACACACACACACACACACACACACACACACACACACACACACACACACACACACACACACACACACACACACACACACACACACACACACACACACACACACACACACACACACACTATTCGTTAAACTGAGTGTGTGCTTAAGCAATTCTGTTTTACCTTTTCTTCCTCTCCAGGCTTGAGTCCTGCAGTATAACAGCAGAGGGCTGTGCTGCTCTGGTTTCAGCTCTGAAATCAAACCCCTCATCACACCTGACAACTCTGGATCTGAGTGGTAATAGACTAGGAACCTCAGCAGTGCAGCCGATAACTGCTTTGGTGGAAGATCCAAACCACAAACTACAGACAGTATTGTGAGTAAACTCAATGTGACATCATATCTAGAACATTGATCAATCAGAAACTGTGTTTTATTTCATAGTTTGATCTACACATTAATCCTATCAAGACCGGGCTTTTTTGGCATTCCTGGGACCGGGGGGGGGCTCATTTGACCCCCCCCTCATAACTTAGGAACCGAATGGCGTATGACCTCCAAACTTGGAGGGGATGATCTTCAGCCAAAGATCTATGAATGACATCAGACTGGTGTCGTTATTGGATATTATGACATCATGACGTCATTTCCTGATTTTATTGCCGAAAATGTCACCTTAATGTATTTTCCATCTAACTTGGGTAATGCACATCAATTTTGGTTATTTTGTGCTTCAGACCACTTCAAATGTTCACAAGGATGTCTGAAGCTAATGAAAATGTAAAAAAAATATGAAAAGTGATGATGATGAGACTTAGATCAGTGATTTTTGGTCAGGCGTACCTGTCAGAAAACCGTTGCCATGGCAACAACACAATTGATAAACCTAATCTTTTGGTATCACACTGTAGCCAACTTCATTTTAGGAAAAGTCACAAAGTTTCGTAGTCATAGCTTTAGTCATTCAGGAGTTATACGACATCAAAGTTGGTGCGGGCACTTTTACCCCCCCCCCCCCCCCCCCCCCGGTCTGGATAGGGTTAATATTCACACACACTCGCACACTTGCACACATGCACGAACAACAACCCCAATTCTGCATCATTCGTACATTGATTATGTGAAATCAGCTAATGCTGGGAAATCTCTACAATACTTTCTTTTTCTTTTCCAGCTTGAAAGACACTGGACCATGTTGTATATCATGATAGGATTTAGTCACTGTAAAGGTACTCACCCTTTTTATAGCACAATGTAATCTAAGTATTGAATGTTTTTTTATTACTGTTTAAATTACAAATTCATGTATTTTTACTTGTCGTCATTGAATCGAATGATGTGGAATTAAGATAGCAGAGACTCACATACGTGTCTGACTGGTGTAAAATATCACATGAATGGTGTAAAATATCATATCACACAGAAGATTATACTCAATTGTTTATGTGTAGTATTGTTCTGGTTCCAATTCTGATTGGCCACTTGACAGATGTAGCCATCCAATCCCCTCTCAGGAACCCTTTCAAGTAAATTATAAACCTAAAGATCAATTTTACCCTAAAATGACGTGTAACACACTGAGTTTCCAATAAAATGATTTTACTGTTTCAGATTTGGTCACCTCTGTTTTTAATGCACCATATATCACCTGTGTTATTATTATTACTATTGAGGATATTTGGTCACCTGTGTTATTATTATTACTATCTAGGATATTTGGTTGCTTGTTTTATTTGATTTCGCAATGCACACATTTTGATATATGAGGAGGGTGGGCTCACACATGTATGCCTTATGGGCTCTCCCTCTTTCACTCACTCGCACACGCGCACGTGTGCACACACACAGACAAAATAATTATACAAACACTATTTTATCAGTTTTTTTTCGGCAGGGGGAGTAGCAGGACTGTATTGTGGCCAGTAGAGTAGCAGGACTGTATTGTGGCCAGTAGAGTAGCAGGACTGTATTGTGGCCAGTAGAGTAGCAGGACTGTATTGTGGCCAGCAGGGGGAGTAGCAGGACTGTATTGTGGCCAGTAGAGTAGCAGGACTGTATTGTGGCCAGTAGAGTAGCAGGACTGTAGTGTGGCCAGTAGAGTAGCAGGACTGTATTGTGGCCAGCAGGGGGAGTAGCAGGACTGTATTGTGGCCAGTAGAGTAGCAGGACTGTATTGTGGCCAGTAGAGTAGCAGGACTGTATTGTGGCCAGCAGGGGGAGTAGCAGGACTGTATTGTGGCCAGCAGGGGGGGTAGCAGGACTGTATTGTGGCCAGTAGAGTAGCAGGACTGTATTGTGGCCAGCAGGGGGAGTAGCAGGACTGTATTGTGGCCAGCAGAGTAGCAGGACTGTATTGTGGCCAGCAGGGGGAGTAGCAGAGCTATGAGCTGTTGTGTCCAGCAGGGCGAGTAGCAGGGCAATGAGCTGTTGTGGCCAGCAGGTGGAGTAGCAGGACTGTATTGTGGCCAGTAGAGTAGCAGGACTGTATTGTGGCCAGTAGGGTAGCAGGACTGTATTGTGGCCAGCAGGGGGAGTAGCAGGACTGTATTGTGGCCAGTAGAGTAGCAGGACTGTATTGTGGCCAGTAGAGTAACAGGACTGTATTGTGGCCAGTAGAGTAGCAGGACTGTATTGTGGCCAGCAGGGGGAGTAGCAGGACTGTATTGTGGCCAGCAGGGGGAGTAACAGGACTGTATTGTGGCCAGCAGAGTAGCAGGACTGTATTGTGGCCAGCAGGGGGAGTAGCAGGACTGTATTGTGGCCAGTAGAGTAGCAGGACTGTATTGTGGCCAGCAGGGGGAGTAGCAGGACTGTATTGTGGCCAGTAGGGGGAGTAGCAGGACTGTATTGTGGCCAGTAGGGGGAGTAGCAGGACTGTATTGTGGCCAGCAGGGGGAGTAGCAGGACTGTATTGTGGCCAGTAGAGTAGCATGACTGTATTGTGGCCAGCAGGGGTAGTAGCAGGACTGTATTGTGGCCAGTAGGGGGAGTAGCAGGACTGTATTGTGGCCAGCAGGGGGAGTAGCAGGACTGTATTATGGCCAGCAGGGGGAGTAGCAGGACTGTACTGTGGCCAGCAGGGGGAGTAGCAGGACTGTATTGTGGCCAGTAGAGTAGCAGGACTGTATTGTGGCCAGCAGGGGGAGTAGCAGGACTGTATTGTGGCCAGTAGAGTAGCAGGACTGTATTGTGGCCAGTAGAGTAGCAGGACTGTATTGTGTCCAGCAGGGGGAGTAGCAGGGCTATGAGCTATTGTGGCCAGCAGGGGGAGTAGCAGGACTGTATTGTGGCCAGTAGAGTAGCAGGACTGTATTGTGGCCAGTAGAGTAGCAGGACTGTATTGTGGCCAGTAGAGTAGCAGGACTGTATTGTGGCCAGCAGGGGGAGTAGCAAGACTGTGAGCTATTGCAAGCCCATATACTGTTTGTCCAAGGGCGTAGGTTTCGTGTGAGCTTTGGTAGGGACAACTTCACCCCGCACCCAATTTCATAGATTGTGTTTTTTTTTATCTAGATTAATCCCACTGTAATTACCAGATTTATATACATTAATATATTTTAAAATTTGCTCAAATAGGCTATGTGTGTTACCGAAATAATGACTAAGTCTTGAGAAGAGGGTTTCTTAACCCAGGTGGCACATAGACCAGGGCTCATCTCTTTTTTTTCCCCAAAAATAAACAGTGCTGTAGACCCAAGTGGTACATGTAAAATACATAGGCTACATCTATCGTTTGAACAAGATTGCTTCAACGATTCAGCATTTATATTGGGCCTGGACAGAGAGAGAGAGAGAGAGAATCTCTCACTGACTTAAAAAAGGGCGGCGGCTCCTTTAAGAATCCTTAAGGAAAGCGGCTCTTTTTATCCTAGGAGAAGCTGCGCATGAGAGAACGTTTCCCTACCCACAAAATATCTAGGCCTACTGTTGACTGTTATTCTCAGAAGAATGCCAGAGGAGTCACAACTCGAAATGTATTCCTTTTGCTAAACTTTTTACCTCACGCGGCAAGCGCTACTTGTTTGTCGTCAGCAAGCATGTTCAACCGCATTTAGCGTTTGACCGTCTTCAAAATATCATTCTTCTGGTGTTGCGCTTGCGATGCCGAAATAGCCTAACTTACCGCCCTTTTCTTTTGTCGTCTCTGAAGCTTATAAAGCTGATGTTGAAACACAAATGCAGTTTAATTTGGGGCTTTCAGCACCACTAGCACATGGACCACTGCTTCCACCTGAAACTACCTGGCCGTCTAATGACCCTTCAGTCTGTCACACCCAATAGCGACGTGGGTCGCCATATCTCCGAATAAACCGCGGAGTCTCTCATATAATAAAGAACACAGCCATGTATATTTGTTTTAATGAATGCTACCACTTTGTAGTATACTATTAAACTAATCAATGTAGATTTTCGATAGGCCTACATTAAAATAATATGGCTAAAATTGGTAGGGACAATTTTATATCTCTTAAATATTGGTAGGGACATGTCACAAGCGTCCCCCCCTAAACCTACGCCCATGGTTTGTGCACTCTGTAACTTACTGTATTTTACCAAATTCATAAAACAAGAATAAGTAAATTCTGACATGGACCTTTTCACCCCAGGAGATACAGATCATGAAACTCCCATATTCATGCCATTTGGGTCCAACTAAGATTGTGTGTGTGTATGTGTGTGTGTGTGTGTGTGTGTGTGTGTGTGTGTGTGTGTGTGTGTGTGTGTGTGTGTGTGTGTGTGTGTGTGTGTGTGTGTGTGTGTGTGTGTGTAGGGCAGAACTTGATTGAATGTTTGGTCACAAACCTTTACCCCCCTTCCCACCCAAAACAAGCACACGCACACACAAGCACATACAATGCTGAAGACTAAGGAAGGCCTTCTTTCCACAACTTCACATTAGAGGAATCTTAAGGGATGTGTGTGTTTGTGTGTGTGTGTGTGTGTGTGTGTGTGTGTGTGTGTGTGTGTGTGTGTGTGTGTGTGTGTGTGTGTGTGTGTGTGTGTGTGTGTGTGTGTGTGTGTGTGTGTGTGTGTGCCATCCATTAGAATGTCATTAACACACACACACACACAAACACAAACACAAACACACACACACACACACACACACACACACACACACACACACACACACACACACAAACTTGCTCTCTCAGATGTTCACAAACAGCTTTGTCCCACATCTACAAGAGGGAAGCCCCCAATGGCGCCCCAAGGGAGCATGCTCAGTGGTAGCTATCATCACCACATGCTCAAACCATGTGTGTCAGTTGTATATATACACGTATATACTATACTATATTATAATCACTACATGCTCAAACCCTGCTACATGTGTGCCTGATCATGTGTCAGTTATATATATACGTATATACTCTATAACCCTATATATATATAATTGTATATTAAACTATATATACTCTGTGTCAGTTATATACTATATACAGTGCCCTCCATAATTATTGGCACCCCTGGTTGAGATGTGTTTTTTTAGCTTCCAATTATTATTATTTTTTTCCTAAATAATATGGGACCTTAATGGAAAAAAGAGAAAAATCCAACCTTCAATACAAGTGCATTTATTCAGTGGGGAAAAAATCCCTCATGAAGAAATAATTATTTGACATCAAATAATGTGTCACAATTATTAGCACCCCTGGTGTTAATATTTTGTACAACCCCCTTTTGCCAACAAAACAGCACCTAATCATCTCCTATAATGTTTCACAAGATGCAAGACAGAAAGAGGGATCTTCAGCCATTCCTCTTTGCAGAATCTCTCTAAATCATCCGGAGACCTGGGTCCTCTCCTCTTCAGCTCACCCCACAGGTTCTCAATGGGGTTGAGGTCTGGGGACTGAGATGGCCATGGGAGGAGCTTGATTTTGTGTCTGGTGAACCATTTCTGTGTAGATTTGGCCATATGTTTAGGGTGACGACCCATCTTCAGCTTTCGGGCAGAGGGCAACAGAATTTGATTTAAAATGTCCTGGTATTTCAAAGCATTAATAATGCCATGCACCCTAACAAGGTTCCCAGGGCTTTTGGAAGCGAAACAGCCCCACAGCATCACTGACCCACCCCCATACTTCACAGTGGGTGTGAGGTGCTTTTCAGCATGCGCATCTTTCGTGGCACGCCAGACCCACTTAGACTGTTTGTTGCCAAAAAGCTCAATCTTGGTCTCATCTGACCAAAGCACACGGTCCCAGTTGAAGCCCCATTACCGCTTGGCCAACTCCAGAAGTTTGCGTTTATGATTGTGAGTGAGGAAAGGTTTTCTCCATGCATGCCTCCCAAACAGCTTGTTGGCGTGTAGACAGTGCCTGATGGTTGATTTGGAGACTTTGTGACCCCAGGATGCTACCATTTGTTGTAATTCTGTAACAGTGAGCTTTGGAGATCTTTTGATTTCTCTTACCATCCTCCTCACTGTGCGTGGTGGCAAAATAAACTTGGGTCCTCGTCCAGGCCTGTTTACCACTGTTCCAGTTGTTTTGAACTTCTTAATTATTCCTCTCACAGTGGATATGGGCAGCTGCAGTTGAGTGGCAATCTTCTTGCAGCCTCTGCCTGACCTGTGAAGGTCGACGCACATCTGCCTCACTTGTATGCTGTGTTCCTTTGTCTTTCCCATGTTTAAGAGTGGATAAGAGAAATGGCCTCGGTGTCACGTCATATTTATACCCCAGGGAAACAGGAAGTGATGAATTACTAATTAAATGTTCCTACATGCTCTGGTAAACTTTGTAAACTACTGTAGAAATGACAGAAATGCTTCAATTATATTTATTTCCTGGGAATTGTTAAGGGTGCCAATAATTGTGGAACAGGTGATTTAATGAAAAATAATTATTTTTAAGTCAGGGATTTTTTTATTTTCTTACAATTCATTTGAGTTGAAGGCTACATTTCCCTAACATTTTCAGTGTGACAGTATTCTTCTGCAATAAACAATGAATTTATTTTAAGGCTTTTAACACATCTCAACCAGGGGTGCCAATAATTATGGAGGGCACTGTATATACTATATACTGTATGATACTATATTATACTACATATACTATTTCATTTCTTTCTTATATTCCCTTAGATTTTTTGCATTTAGGTACAGGACTTTAACACATGTGTGTCAGTTGTATATATACACGTATATACTATACTATATTATACTACATGTGTGCCTGAGCATGTGTCAGTTATATACTATATACAATACTATCTTATACTACATATACTATTTAATTTCTTTTCTTATATTCCCTTAGATTTGCTGCATTTAGTAACATGCCTTTAACACATATTAGCTATGATAATTACTTCAACACGTGTTAGCCAGAGATAGACACTGGCACCTGCAAAATGCTGGTAAAACCTGGCTATGGCTGGTAACAATTTCAGTGTCACTAGCCAATTTGGCAGGTAACTTATTCTATGGTATGGTATATCAGAATAGTGTTTATTCTGCACTTTGCCCCTTCTATACGAGTTATTTGTATTATGTTAAAAAAAAAAAAAAGCTCAGTCATTATTCAGTTTTAATTTGTTTTATTTATTTCCATGTAGAAACCACGTGTTAGCTACCTTCATGATTTTCTTGTGTTAGCCATGCTAATGACATTAAGACGTGTTAGCTACCTTCATGATTATCTTGTGTTAGCTATGTTAATGACATTAACACGTGTTAGCTATGCTAATGACATTAACACGTGTTAGCTACCTTCATGATCATCTTGTGTTAGCCATGCTAATGACATTAACACGTGTTAGCTACCTTCATGATTATCTTGTACAGGGCTCCCAAGTCTCACTCTTTGAGAGTGTGACACACTCATCTGAGCGAGTTCACACTCTCACACTCCACACATGGTATTTCACACTCTGAAGTTTTGATAACTTATCCAATCGGCGCACATGAATTCATCCAACCTATCCACAGACGCGTCAGAAATAGGTAACAGCGCTTCTGTGTTCAGACTAGTTACCACGCTATTCAGCCAATCCAATAGCGCACGCAGCAGAGTTCAGAGAGAACTGTAAAATTTACGAATTGCAAGTAGGCGAACTGGAGACGCAGGAGCCACTTCTTACAGGTGAAAATATGAGACTTGTATTAGTTAGGCTACCAGGGCTCTCAAGTCTCACGCATTGAGCGTGTGACACACTCTTCAGAGTGTTTTCACACTCTCACACGCCACACATGCGTTTTCACACGCCCGTCAAATTAACTCGCCAGAGTTACATTTCCACCTATCTGTTATTTAAGCTTTGCTTTAGGTTCTGATGAACCCCTGCAGGCTCAGGTGTGCATGACATGGTATTATTACATGCATCAACGTAGAGTTGTTGTGCGCCAGCTTGCACAACAATGGTGACAACTCTTTAAAATATAAAATAAACCCATCAACCCCAACATCGCGATCATAAAAGGTTCACAATAATATCTCCAGTATATTTACACCCCCAGTACATTAAACATTCTCAAACACACTTAAAAATCCAAAACAGTAATAGCATATCCCACTCCCAGCGTGCTCAGCTTCAGGAAGTAACAGGCACAGTGTCACAGGGTGACTATCAGGCGGAATCTATAAGAAATGGCGTTGTTTTCCTTGGGAGAGTTTTAGAAGACGGACATGTGGAATCGGGAAACGCACACGCCAGACTAATGAGTGTAAACAAGCGCAGGTGGAGGAATGGGAGGATGGGACCGGTGATTGGTGGTTTTCGGGTGGGCCATTGGTTAAATGTTCAGTTGCCAAACATGACGGGAGACGACTGGGGGGAGAGGAGGACGCAGCGAGAGCGGGAGAGAGAAAGTTTGGAGGTGGAGGGACTGCCACGACCCCGACCCCGAAGCAGGAGACGTGATGCCCGTGAGCCGGTGACCGGATGGGACCAGGCAAGAGCCAGACGATGACTGCGCGATCCTATGGATCCGGATGGAGGAAACCGACTGCTCGACAGAGGGAGCGGAGGAGGCATATTGCCAGATGGATGCCCGCGACCCGAGCAATGCTATTAAAGCCTCGTTGGATGTCAGATAAGTTACTCATCGTTTTGCCTGGTCGCCATGGTCTCCCAGTTGGAGTCCTCTCCAAGATGTGCGCTGCGCACTATGTGCATGGACGTTCTCTCTCTCTCTCTCTCTCTCTCTCTCTCTCTCTCTCTCTCTCTCTCTCTCTCTCTCTCTCTCGCTCGTGCGCTCTCTCTCCGGTCGCTCTCTCTCCCTCTCTCTTTCCTTGTCGTGGCCCGGCCAGTGGTTAGAATAGACATATTTCATTAGACTGCTAGGCTACTGATTTCGTTTAGTGTGTTTATGTTTGGGTTGCCGTGCATGAAGAAAGCTGTGCATTCATATTCTTGCGTTGGCACCTCATGTTCTGAGGTTAGATGTAGTGTTGTGATGAGGAAAAAGGAGCAATATCACATTCGTGGCTAGTAGAATAGCTGAATGGCTAGTGACTTGGGATAACCACAAGTCACAATGGCCAGCAAGCAGAAAAGTTAATGTCAAGACCTGACACACAAACACACACACACACACACACACACACACACACACACACACACACACACACACACACACACACACACACACACACACACACACACACACACACACACACACACACACACACACACACACACACACACAGCTGTGGTTGGTGAATAAGAGTGGTTCATCTCATGTGCCATAAGCAAAGAGAAGCCAAAATGGATGTTTTCATTATTATTATTATTCTTTGTTTGATCTATGCATTTCCTGAAAAGAACCTTTGACATTTAGTTTATTAAAAAAGAAAGAATGCACTTCTTTGTCCGTGTGTTCATATATCTGTACGTCGTGCAGTATTTCACTGGAAATATAATAATTAATGAGGAAATGTCAGTGCCAGCACCCATATTTTGCATGGGCCTTTGGGTTTCTCAAGCTGACTTGGTTCTTTCGAAAGGCAATATATAAAATTATACAATAGTTAATATAAAATGATGATGATGATGATGATGATGATGATGATGATGATTATTATTATAACACACACAAAATATTCAACATATTTTAGTTTTCTTTACTAGATGAAACAAATGTCATAACTAGGACTATTAGTGCTACTTATGTTGTAATAACCGGCCGATGGGCCGATGGGCCGAAGGTTCGGTGCCCCCCCCCCAATCTCACTCCCAACAAACTTCAAAACTTGAGAGCCCTGGGCTACTGTTTTTACTCATTATACCAATATTTCCAGCCCATGTAGCCTTGACAGAGACGTTAAAAGAGAGCAACAACACTAGCTAGGCTATAACCCCAGCTGATTGTTTGATGATCATCCCTCTCAAACATGATTGAACGTGGAGACAAGAGGAGTGGTAGGTGGTCAAATATTAGACAGACTGGAGAGAATGGAGGAATGCAGAGGTAGTGGTAGTGTAACGGTGTGGTGATTGGGGGAACTGCAATCTTTAAAAAAATATTAAATCCCAAAACACCGTCAGCAAAAATATCAGTGAATCAGTCAGTGGAAAGCATGAGACGAGGCAGTTCCTTAAACTTTCAAAATCTTCATTCATTAAATGTTCATTAATCCAACAAAAAAGGTATATCCAACAAAAAGGGCATTACATCCAAAGGGCATTAATCCAATATGTTCCAAGAACAAAAAAATAGGCCTAGTCGTTGTTATCAACTCTCCAAAAATAGGGGGAAAAAAGGAGAGGAAGAGGATAGAGAAGGTAAGTGTAGTGTTGTAATGTGGGTGTGTGGAATTATGTGCGTTTCTGGGCTTTTGGTGGAGTTGCGTTGTAACTTGTCAAGGTGTGTAGGCTACTATTGTTTGGGGGTGAAGGGCAAGACGGAGAGAGCAGCCAGCGAAGTTAGTGGCAATATCCAGCCAGTTCATTTACTCACGAGTCTTCTTATTGAAGAGGGAACCACCCAGGTCCTTTTAGACGATGTATTCCATTCTTCTTAGGCAAAGACAATGTCGGCACGCTTACGGCAGTTCTTTCGGATATCACGAAGGGTCCGTAGCAATAGTGTCAAACGTAATTGTGTTAGATTCCAGGCTGGATACTCGGGCTCACGAATATTAGGTGTGTTGTGTGCGTGTGTGCGTGTTACTGCTCTCATTTTGGAGTGAGTGAGGGGAGTTTTTGAAACAAGAGGGAACTGGAATGCCACACTGATTGCAATTGCGCTCAGCTGCGCTTAATTGGGACGAGCTCCGAGCTCAGCGCAGGTGAGCGGGGGAGGGGAAGAAGACAGACCGTCACATTCTCCCCCCCATGGAAGAACAACCGTAGGTTGTGAGGGTCAATCTTGGAAGCCAGGGAAGTCTTCTTCATCCGACGATTCCTCGAAGAGTGTCCGAAGACCTTCCCTCTCCCGGGCATCCAGCTCCGCAGCTGTTGGAAAGCATGGCTTAAGGTTGTGTACGTGAATAGTGCAGAGGTCCTCTCCAGTGTCCTCCCGGACCACCTGGAAATTCACAGGACCCAACTGCCGGACAATTCTGTACGGGCCTTTCCATTTTGGAGCCAGCTTGGCCGAGAAGTAGCGTGCTGCAGAAGACTGAGGATGATTGCGCACCCAGACCCTGTCCTTCGGCAGGTAAGTGACATCTCTTCTGTTTTTGTTGTAGTTTCGCAGTTGTCTGCGTTTTGCCATCTTACTGCTTTGCTCTGCTTTGTTTTGCAGGTCTTTGAGATGTTTCACTACATCGTAGGAAGAATCATCAGGGCACAAACTGTGACTGGACAGGAGTTTGTCCATTGGACTTTGCAGTTTGCGTCCAAGCTGCAGTTCCGCAGGGGTAACTCCTGTTGTCTCGTGGACAAACGAGTTCAAGGCGAACCGAAATTCAGGTAAGTATTGATCCCACCTTCTGTGATTGTCGTCGACAAAAGATGCAATCATGGCCTTGATATTTCTGTTTACACGTTCAGTCATGTTGGTTTGGGGATGGTATGCTGTTGTGAGCTTTGGCGTGACTGCCCAACTGTTGCAGAGCTCTTTAAACAGGGAGGAGACAAACTGAGAGCCTCTGTCAGAGACTATGAAGTCGGGGACTCCCCAGCGAGTGAGAATTTCTCTCTTGAAGAGTTTGGCAACAACTGGTGCAGTGGCTGTTCTGGTTGGGAAAAGCTCAACCCACCGGGTGTAGTAATCAACGAAGACGATGAGGTACTCATTTTGTTCTGTGCTTCGAGGAAAAGGGCCCATGATGTCCACTCCCACCATTTCATTGGGTCTCTTCACCTCTGTCTGCTGAATTTTTCCGGCAGGCTTCTTGTTGTCAGCCTTTCTGGTCTGACACCGCTGGCAACAAGCAATCCGATGTTTCACGTCCGTCCACATTCCTGGCCAGTAAGCCCTGTCATAGAGTCTTTTGTACGTTTTGAATGTTCCGCAGTGTCCACTAATAGGTGACGAATGGTAGGAATGGAAGATCTCGTCCCGCAAGGATGCCGGGATGTACAGGCGGTGGAGTGTCTTGCCGTTATTGGTGGTCTTTCGATACACCATGTCTTCCATCACAGTGAAGTCTTGCTGCATTTTTTGGTCGTTTTCTGCCAGTGCCTTGAGGATGTTTTGAATGTGTGTGTCATTGTGTTGTTCTGTGTACAGGATGTCAGCAGTCAGAGGGAAACTGTCTACCTTCTGGATCTGAACGGTTGCAATCGACCCCGCTGGAGGTGGAACACGAGAGAGGGCATCGGGGACTACATTTAGTTTTCCCTTGCGATATTCCACAATGAAGTCAAACTTCTGCAGTCGCAGAGCCCATCGCAGGAGTCGACTGGATGTTTTCGTAGACGTCAGGACCCATTGGAGTGCAGCATGATCAGTAATAACTGTGAACATTTTTGTCTCAAGATAATACTGCCACTTTTCAAGGGCCCAAATGACTGCTAGGCACTCCTTTTCTGTTGTGGTGTAATTCCGTTCTGCTTTGTTCAGAGTTCTGCTTCCAAACGCAATGACATGCTCGGTCTCAGGGCCTGTGCGTTGTGTGAGCACTGCACCAAGACCAGTATCACTTGCGTCGGTGTGGACAACAAAATGCAGGTCAGGCATGGGGTGACCTAGAACAGGTGGTGATGTGAGACATGCCTTCAGTTTCTCAAATGCCTGTTGGCAAGCTGCAGTCCAGACAAAGCTTTGGTCCTTCTTCTTCAGGTGGTTCAGTGGCTCGGCAATCTGGGAGAAGCCTGGGACAAACCGGTGGTACCAACCGGAGAGTCCCAGAAACCTTTGAACCTCCTTAAGGTTTTGGGGCACCGGGTAATTCATGATTGCGGTCACTTTGTCCGGATCGGCAGTGACACCAGCAGCATTCACGATGTGTCCAAGGAATTTAACCTCAGACAGGCAGAAGTGGCTCTTCTTGAGGTTCACCGTCAGGCCAGCACGGAACAGACAGTCAAAGACATCCTGGAGGTCGGAGAAGTGTTGGGAGACTGAGTTCGAGAAGCATAAAATGTCGTCAAGATAAACGAGGCAGCATTTCCCATTCAGTCTCTCCAATACAGTAGCCATCAACCTTTGGAACGTGGCAGGAGCATTCTTGAGTCCGAAGGGCATCACCTTGAACTCATACAAGCCAGATGGAGTGATGAAAGCAGTCATGGGTTTGCTTTCCTTGCTCATGGCTACTTGCCAGTATCCAGAGTTGAGATCAATGGTAGAGAAGATTGTCGATCCAGCCAAAGACTCCAGAATCTCTGAAATGTTGGGTAGCGGAAAAACATCACTTTCTGTCAACTTATTCAGCCGTCGGTAGTCGACGCAGAATCTATGACCACCATCCTTTTTAGGCACCAGAACAACCGGGGAGGACCAGCCAGAATGTGATGGCTCGATGATGCCTTGTGCCAACATCTCTTGGACATGGTCCTTCACGATGGCCTGTTTGATGGGAGACATGCGGTATGGCTTTTGTTTGACAGCAACGTTGGTGGTAGTGTGGATGACGTGTCTTAGCACCTCTGTTTTCCCAATGCGGTGGGTGCACACATCAGGGTTGCTCAGTAGTAAGTCACACAACTGTTGTTTCCCATCCTCTGGTATTTGAGCGGCTGACACTGCTCGCTCAATGTAGTCCTGTACGCTTAAGCGTTGTGGTTGCAAGGACAGCAGAGGAGGTGGAATGGAACTGATGAGCGACACGTGGTGTGTGTGTAGTGTCCGGTACTGTGGGGACAATGTAGAGATTAGCGCACTTCCGGGTTGGAAGAAGAAGACAGCGGATGGATTGGCTTTGAACGTGAAAGAGTTGTCTGAGACATTCAACTGTATTTGGCTATGGTATATGAAGTCTAGTCCCAGGACAATTCCGTATGCCAGTGCCACAGATGGAAGGACAGCTACTGACAGGTCAGTCACGTTTCCATGAACACCAAGATCTAGATCCATCCAGCCAAGTGGTGTTACAAGCTCTCCATTTGCTAGGTACAAAGAACCCTGTGTCCATGAGTTAACTGCTTTGGACTTCAGCACATCGGACCACAGGTATTCATGTAATAGGGTGCAGCTTGCACCAGTGTCTAGGATGGCCTTTCCATACCAAGAACCAATGGTGACCGGTACAACAAGCTGTTGAGGAGCAAGGGGGCCTGGCAGATCCGTGGCGGGAGCAGTCGCGAAAGGAGAGGAGGTAAGTGTGTTTTTCATACTCTTAGATGAAACAGCAGTAAGGGCATTTGTATTTCCACTTGATTTCTGTTTATGTTGTTGTTGTGAATGTTGTTGGCGAGGGTGGTGTACAGGAGAGCTATGTTTAGGGCAGGAACCAGGATTGTGTGTGCCTTTGCACCTCCAGCACAACAGAGGTGGTCGGCTTTGTGCTGAATGTGGTAAGGGGTTGGAAACCTGTTGTGGTTGGTTGTATCTGATGTGTTTTGCTTGGTCTTGTTCTAGCTGGTGTTCGTGGTCCTTTTCCAATTGGTGACCAAGACGGACAAGCTCATCGACATCTTTCACACGTCCTCGAAGTTGACTGGCAAGGTAAGGCTTGATATTCTTAAGTATGAGTTTCACAATATCTTGCTCAGTGAGTAGTGAATTCCATCTCCTACATAATGCTCTATAGGGATAAGCGAAATCTCTTATTGACTCCTTGTCTTGTTGCTTTTTTGTGCGCACTCTCTCCGCCAGCTCATCTTGGTAATCTTCGGCCAGAAATGCGGATAGGAAAGAAGTCTTGAACTCCTCCCACGTACCAACTTGAGTACGGGTGATTTCCCACCAGTCCCTGGCGGTACCATGGAGAACTGTCCGGAATGTGGCAAGAATGTCAGCGTCTGTCAGAGGATGCAGTGCAATAAAGTCCTGACATTTTGACAAATAAAGCACAGGGTCTGTGTCGTCTCCGTTTTTTCCATAAGTAGGAAAGACTTTCATCAGCTTGATATGATCCACTCTGGAAGAGTGTACAGAAGAGTGTACACTAGAAGAAGAAGACACAGCAGGTTGAGAAATGACATGTGCCGAAGAGCTGACCTGTGTGTGGCTCGTAACGGGTACATGTGAGGTTTGAGTGACTTTTCGTTGCAATTCTCCCATTTGCCTCTGTGTGTCCCGAGAAGTGTTCTCCACTCTCTGCACTTGATCACACAAGGAGTCGAATCTGGCTGTCAGGGTGTTCACTAGTGACATGCACTCAGTCAGTTGTGTTCCTTGAGTCATCATCCTGCCATTTATGTCAGACATAGTCATTTGAGATGCTTTAAAATCCCTTTGGAGTTCAAGTTGCAATTGTTGTACATTAAAGGTTAGTTCAGAAGTTGTGGTAGTTCGTACTTTTTCACACTCCTCAGCAGCTACTTTTCTCATTGCTTTCATGATAGAATCTAGTTCTCTTTCCATTTTGTCTTGCATAGTTAGCACAGTGGTTGTGAGGTAGGCGAAGTGAGCTTGAGACTGTGATGCATGTTCATCAAATTTACCCTGCATGTGATCACTGAGTTTTTTCATTGCATCTCCGATTTCTCTCTGATTTTGCTCAACTAGTAAGTAGACCTGTTCCCAGTTATCTTGTGCACGCTCTGCCAGTTGTCCTAATGCACGTCCTGGAGTCGGAAGTGCTCCTGGGAGTGGCAAAGGAGAACCATCCTCAGACACTGGGGTTGTGGCAGAGAGGTCAAGTGAAAAAGTGGAATGAGTAACTACTCCATCTTGAGCACTGGTGTACACAGGGGAACTGCTATGTGTTACAGGGGCAATGGAGGGAGCACAGGTGATTAAAAGTGGATTAGACATTTCAGCCACTGTCTGATCAAGTAGGGAGATGGGATGTAGTGGCCTGTCTGCAGCAGGGTCATGAGTATGTGTGTTAGAAGTAGGTATGCGAGCAGAAGGGGCAGGTGTATGTAGATTTTGAAGTGGTATGGGTGCAGAGGAGACCTGAACATTAGTTATGTTTGAAGAAGGGACAGGTGTATTTATGTTAGGAGGGTTGAGTAAGATGTTGGGGGGTGAATCAGTAGGAAGAGGAGGGGAAGACATGATGAAAGATATCAATCGATTCATGTGCTAAATATCAGCTATCAACATGCAAGAGCAATATCAAAAAGACACAGCAGGGGGCAGCAACGAATGCACAGCGAATGATCAGGTTACAGGTATAAGAATCAATGTAATGGATTAAGTGAAAATTGCAAAGGGTGTGTGTGGTGCTTGTGTTACTGTGTGTGTGCGTTTTTTTTTTTTTTTTCAAAGTCCCAAAACAGCACAGCAAAAAAGTTCAAGCAAGCTCAGCGCGGCGGCTGATCAGCAGGGCAAGCAGAGCTTCAATGTCCAGCACAGCAAAGTTAATTCAAAGTCCAGCACAGCAAGTAATTCAAAAAATATCCAAAATGCAAAACTTAAATGTTCAGATGTTTTTGACACCAATGTCACTCCATACTCAGTAATTCAAAAACGGTGGCACAAATGTCACTCCATAGGCAAAAACAGCGAAGCAGCCACTCTCAAACAAATAAGTGATCAGTTGAAGATCAAGGGCTCAGAGATAAAACAAAACAATCTCCGGCCCCACGTTGGGCGCCATTCTGTAACGGTGTGGTGATTGGGGGAACTGCAATCTTTAAAAAAATATTAAATCCCAAAACACCGTCAGCAAAAATATCAGTGAATCAGTCAGTGGAAAGCATGAGACGAGGCAGTTCCTTAAACTTTCAAAATCTTCATTCATTAAATGTTCATTAATCCAACAAAAAAGGTATATCCAACAAAAAGGGCATTACATCCAAAGGGCATTAATCCAATATGTTCCAAGAACAAAAAAATAGGCCTAGTCGTTGTTATCAACTCTCCAAAAATAGGGTGGAAAAAGGAGAGGAAGAGGATAGAGAAGGTAAGTGTAGTGTTGTAATGTGGGTGTGTGGAATTATGTGCGTTTCTGGGCTTTTGGTGGAGTTGCGTTGTAACTTGTCAAGGTGTGTAGGCTACTATTGTTTGGGGGTGAAGGGCAAGACGGAGAGAGCAGCCAGCGAAGTTAGTGGCAATATCCAGCCAGTTCATTTACTCACGAGTCTTCTTATTGAAGAGGGAACCACCCAGGTCCTTTTAGACGATGTATTCCATTCTTCTTAGGCAAAGACAATGTCGGCACGCTTACGGCAGTTCTTTCGGATATCACGAAGGGTCCGTACACTGCAAATTAAGGGGGTCTTCAAACAAGATGAAAAACATTACAATTAAGGGGAAAAGTACTCAAAACAAGTGAAATAATCTGTCCATGCAGCAAGTGAATTTCACTTGGTAAGATTTCTTAAAATAAGATTTCCGAAAGACTTGTTTCTAGATTTAATGGAGGCATTTGGAAGGCTTAAAACAAGACAAATATGCTCATTATGAGACGAAATGACTTGGGTTTCAACTTTTTCTAGCCCTAAATTAAGTGAAATATACTAAATACTAGATTAAATTTCTTGAAAAGCAACCGTTTGCAACCTCAAAGTAAGTGAAACATACTGAAAACAAGCATATCAAAATACTGGTTTTAAGATTATACATCTTGAAAAGCAACTTTTCGCTACCTCAAAATGAGTGAAACATACTGAAAACAAGCATATTAAAATACTGGATATAAGATTATACATCTTGAAAAGCAACTTTTTGCTACCTCAAAATAAGTGAGATGTACTGAATACAAGCATTTACACTCTTTTCCTTTGGCAAATTAAGCTCAATATTAGTAAAGGAAACACTAAATGTAGAGTACAGTATTCCAGAAAGACTGAATTCTGTCTTAAACCAAGATCCATGATGATCTTGAAACGAGGCAGTCTTCATGCTGAAACTAAACCTTAAAAGCATTTTTACAATATACAAAAAAACACAACCAGAATGACTTGTTAACATATTTAACATTTATTATTTCCTCTTTGTTCACACAAAATCACAGTTGGCATTTTCCAACATTGCACTCTGATATACAGGCTTTGAAAAAGTCTCTTTACATTTCTCTCAGTCCTTATGAAACAGCATTTTAACATTGTATGCTGAAATACAGGATAGACAGATCAGACACATTCAGACAGTAGCTGGGTTGCCTGAAAAACGTTTCTGCTCACTTGCGCCACTTCAGGGACTATGGCGAGTGACTCAATTTCGTTTGGGACTGGGCTATATGCTTAAGACAAATAACTTAGATGTACTGGGACGCCAGTAATATAAGGAAATTAAATTCTCAGCCCTTATGAAGTAGCGATTTTCCACTATTGCAACCTGAAATACAGAATTTGAAAAATCTTAAGGGATACCCCACTCCCATTTAAAATGAGCCACTCACCAAAGTCCCTAGACTTGGATAAGTGAGCAGGAGCTTTCCAGGTGAACCAGCCATTTTGCTGCTTTGCATTGCATCCTGAATACAGGCTTTGAATACATCTCTTCACATTTCTCTCAGTCCTTCTGAAGCAGCATTTTAACATTGTATGCTGAAATACAGCATGGGTATAACTTAAGGGATACCCCACTACCAGGTGAAATCGAGCCTCAATTTGGCAGCAAAAACGTTTGAGATCGTAACCTTTGAGTACAGTCCTTATGAAGCAGCATTTTAACATTGTATGCTGAAATATAGGATAGGTAAAACTTAAGGGATACCCCACTCCCAGGTAAAATTGAGCCTCAATTTGGCAGTGCAGACGGTTGAAATCATAACCTTAGAGTACAGCAACTACTTTATGCTCAGCAAAGCAATTGTCACCTATATTAACATCTTATTTGCTGTGATGGGGGTTGGCAACACAAAGACTGTTTAAGATCCTGTCTTGTACCTTCAAAAGACCTTCTCTATGCTACTCTTTGATGGGTCACATTCAGACAGTGGTTGGGTTGCCTGAAAAACGTTTCTGCTCACTTGCGCCACTCCAGGGACTATGGCGAGTGACTCAATTTCGTTTGGGACTGGGCTATATGTTTAAGACAAATACCTTAGATGTACTGCGACGCCAGTAAAATAAGGAAATTAAATTCTCAGCCCTTATGAAGTAGCGATTTTCCACTATTGCATCCTGAAATACAGAATTTGAAAAATCTTAAGGGATACCCCACTCCCATTTAAAATGAGCCACTCACCAAAGTCCCTAGACTTGGATAAGTGAGCAGGAGCTTTCCAGGTGAACCAGCCACCGTCTCAATTTCACTTTGGGGTGGGGTTCACAATTCCCACCTCTTACGAAGCAGCATTTTGCTGCTTTGCATTGCATCCTGAATACAGGCTTTGAATAAATCTCTTCACATTTCTCTCAGCCCTTATGCAGCAGCATTTTAACACTGTATGCTGAAATACAGGATAGGTATACCACACTCCCAGGTGAAATTGAGCCTTGAAATAGTAACCTTAGAGTACATCAACTACTTTAAGATGGTAATATAGGTGACAATTGCTTTGCTGAGCATATTTGCTGTGATGGGGGTTGGCAACACAAAGACTGTTTTAACCCGGTCTTGTACCTTCAGAAGCGCGCTCTCTATTCTGCTCTTTGATGGGTCACATTAAGACAGTGGCTGGGTTACCTGAAAAACTTTTCTGCTCACTTGCACAACTCGAGGGACTATAGCAAGTGACTCAATTTCGCTTAGGTTTGGGGTACATGTTTAAGACAAACAACTTAGATGTACTGGAACCCCAGTAATAAAAGGAAATTAAATTCTGCCATTATGAGGTAGTGTTTTTCCAACATTGTATCCTGAAATACAGGCGTTATTAAGGGATACCCCACTCGGAGGTAAAATTGAGCCACTCAAAGTGAGCAGGAGAGTTTTCCCGGTGACTCAGCCACTGCCTCAATTTCACTTTGCGGTGGGGTATTGGTCAAAGACCAACACCTTAGACCCACTGAATAATTACAAAAAAACAGCAATTAACTTGTGAAACACACAAAACAATGCAATAGTAACAATCAGTAATCAACAACTGACAGATTTACTTCTCAATGAATGCGTTCCACTCGGCCATTGCTTTTTTGTATGAACTAGTGGCATCCTTATCATGGAGGGCGTCACCAATGACCTCCGTTTGAATAACAGAGAGCAGGGTTGCCACACATTTGGGGTATGTGAGGTGCAATGTATAATAGTACGCCATCAACACCAACATCCCCTCTGAAAAATCTTCCTGCTTGAGGGTTGTAACAGGTACGTTACCCACAGCCACAATGGTAGTTGAGCCATCAAACAGCAGAACTGGGGAGCAGAGAGGACGCTTCTGCAGGTAGAGGGCAGGGTCTTCGTTTGACTGGAGCAAAAAAAAAAAGAATGTGCAGAGAGAAGACAAACAAATGTTTAACGTTGGCAACTTGCAGATTTTAAGACTTAAAGATTCTAAAAACATTTATTTACAACAGGGGAGGGAGGAATGCATCAAGTATGATTCCTACAACTTAAACACCACACAACTTTTTTATTGTCCTGAAATGGCTTGGAACTCAATGTTTTGCGTCACTGGCCAGTTCCCTCATCTGGTGGCCCTGGCCTGAAACAGCACATGCAGGTTTGCCCACTGAACAATGGAAAAGCCCCTTCAAAAAGGAGAGCTGAACGCCTCAAGAGCAATGATGTGGGTTCAACCTTCTCAAAATAAACAGTAGCCTTTTGTCTCCTCGTTCTCCTTACTGGAAATGTGAAATAAAAATGGGGGTATACCGAGAACAAGTCATATCAAACATACTGTGTAGGGAAGTGCAGAACATGATTGCAGTTGTGTGAACGACGAAGGAGGGAACTCATGAGCAAGGGAGAGAATCGCACATATGAACATTGAAAAAGACTCTTAGAAGTGGAGAGCTGGTCAGCTCAGCTCAGCAGTGTCAAAAACAGACAGAGTAACAGACACATCATGTAATAAATGTAGTATAGATTAATAACAGACAAGCTGATGAAAAGTTTTAGATTTTTTGTTGCAGTTTTGTGAATTAATGAATTCGCATAAATCTGGGGAAATATTTGCTTACCTTCAAGATATGAATAAGTGCCTCACTGCAAGCGAGCTTCTTTGGTGGCAAAACGGATGAGGGGAAGAGGGGTGGCAGTGCATTGAAGAGGGCCAGTGTGAAATCCACTAAAGAATAGAAAGAATGGTCAGAATGCTGTAACAATATTACTACATGTGAAAAGGGCTCTACATTAACCCATTGATGCTGGACATTGCATTGTGCAACATTGGCCCTGGCGCTTCACAACATTCAGGGTCGTGAGATTCGAGAGAATTTTATGAAAAGTCTTGGTATGTTAAGAGTTAAATGAACACATTCCAATGCAAGATGAGGGTCTCAACATTTAAATACAACTTATTGCATGTTTTTATGTGCTTCAGAGGCTAATATATTTAGGTTTTTATATTCTGAGGGCAACCTTTCTTAAAAAGGGCTTAGGCATTCACTGCATATAAATATGGAACAGCAACTTACCACTGCGAACATCCAAAGGAAAAGGGGGTTTGAGGACTTTCTTCCACACGCTATAGAACTGCACCTTCGTGCAGAATTCTGTCCATCTTCCTCTTACGTCCTCGATGTATCTGCGGTTAGTACCATCTACTATGCGCCGTAGTTCATCCATGGCCTGAAACATCATAAAACACTGTGTTCAAAACGCTTACAACATACACAGCAATTGAGGTTCAGATGAGAAGAAAAAAAACAAAACATACGTTTCGAACATCTTTAAAGCATGGATATGCATCAAGGATTTTTGCAGGTCGGTCTTCTTCCTTGGTAACATCTGAATCGATAAAGGCCCGTCTGGCTTCGAACTCGAGGTCCAGAATTTGCGCCACATCATTTTGATTGGGTTTTGCATTGGGCTTGTTGTACATGTTGCTCAAGGTTTTGTAGTGTCTGGCCTGCATCTTCAGACTGTCGAGACCCGCTTAAACAACAATAAAAACAAATACATTTTAATGTTAACATTGTAACACCAGTGAAAATTTAAAATACAAATAATAAAATGTTAAAATACAAATAATAATGTTTTGCAAAACTTATGAACAAGGACTACAGGCTGGGAAGTGTGCTGAGGAGGGCTTACCAGCAACATCTTTTGCAGGCATGGTTGGTGAAGCAATCACAGTCATGGGTGCCGGTGAGGAAGACCTGGATGATGGAATTGCTGCTTTGGTGCCACTCTTTGTCTTTTTTGGCACAGGGGGATCTCGTGCTGGGGACGCTTGAGAAATAATAGGGGAAAAATACAGAAAAATTATAATCTCTTAAAGGGACACTGAGATTTTTAGTTGTTTATTTCCAGAATTCATGCTGCCCATTCACTAATGTTTCCTTTTTCATGAATATTTACCGCCACCATCAAATTCTAAGCATTCATTATGACTGGAAAAAAATGCACTTTTCATACATGAAAAGGAGGATCTTCTCCATGGTCCGCCATTTTGAATTTCCAAAAATAGCCATTTTTAGCTGCAAAAATGACTGCTTGGACCATACTAGAACATATGTGTTCATTACTCAGTAAACTTTCATGTAAAGATCAAATTTCACAATAGGCAACACAGTTTCCATGATCAGCATAGTTGCAGTACCTTTTATGACCATTTCATGCACAGTGTCCCTTTAAACTAGCACCACCCGCCAGCAGCTTATTTTTTGCCTGCGAGTGGGTATAGCCTCAGACAATGTCCGAACGCCCTGAATCTGGCAAACCAATCACAACGCAGGGAATATAAGTTTTGAATCTTTCGGACAGGGTTTTCAGGGATTTATGACAAAGCGTTGGCCAATAGGCAAAGACAGTTTGAAAAACTGGTTGTTGCCATCAACAATCTTTCGATGAGTCATTGATCGGGGCTGGACTAAATATTCACTTCTAGTCTGGCTTGTCAGGCCAGATCACATGCACACACAGACACGTAGTTATGTTTTGCAAAACTTATGAACAAGGATTACATGCTGGAAAGTGCTGAGGAGGGCTTACCAGCAACATCTTTCGCAGGCATGGTTGGTGAAGCAATTGCAGTCCTGGGTGCCGGTGAGGAAGACCTGGATGATGGAATGGATGCTTTGGTGCCACTCTTTGCCTTTTTTGGCACAGGGGGATCTCGTGCTGGGGACACTTGGAGAAATAATTGGGGGGGGGGGGAGCAGGAGGAGGAGGAGGAATCACACACAAACACAATTATTAAAATGAATACAACCAAAAATCAGACATAGTGCATCTTTGGTTCAACAAAGTACAAAAAAATAAAATGAATATAAATTTAAAAAGATAAACAAAAACCTTCTAGTTTCGTTTCATGACTGTAGTAATTGTTACTTTTGCATACCTGCACTGCAATTGTCATCACTGAGGTCTTCACTGCTCTCAAGAATGACTGTATCAGCCGATCCGCTCGTGTCTGTCAAATCCGTGTCAATGTCTTGGTCTTCACTGAAGAGAGTCTTTGCTGGGCCTCTCAGAAGAACGGGGCCCTGCCTCTTCCTGCATGGGGATCTCATATTCTGGAGTCGCTTGAACATTTTTGTGTAGACCGTCAGCTGTGGTGAAAGAATGCTAGTTAAGTAGTCTATCTTTTTTCCCCAGTTCGTTGGTTGTTTTGGTTTAGTAGAGAAGAGAAGAGCAAGTTAATTTGCCTGGCACAAAAGTACTGCTATATACTACACATTTCAAGAAAAGAAACAGTCATCCACAAAGTTGACGGTATAAGATTTGTGGTAGAGAGCAAGGATTTCAGTGACCTGAAATATTTACTGTTAATTTAGTGCAAGAATGAGTCCTCATATGACAGTGGTATGGCACAGATCAGAGTCCTAATGCACAGTCCAGGTAGATAGCTAGTACCGTATTCAACACACACACACACACGGTGGTGGGTTAGAGCTTGTAGCAGGAGGCATTTTAGACATTACAAAAGAGCTAGAAGGCAAATAGACATATTTTTAAGAAAACGAGATAAAACAATACTTACATGTGGCATATTTGGATCAGTATCACGCAACATGGGGTAGTACTCAATTATTTTCTGCGACATGACTTTCATTTCCAGCTTTGAGGGATAGCTTGCTTCTTTTCCCATCGGACTTGCGCGAAGGATTGCAACCATGCTTGTTATGGTGTTTCTTATTAGTCTGCAACACAGCTCCTTCGACATCTTGAAGCCTCTTTCCTTCCCACTCTGAAGGAGTGCAAAATATTGAGCCCGTACCAAATCCAACTCTGAGTCCGTGTAAACGACATATTCTGGAGGGTCTGGCATCTTCATCTTTTTCTCATCTGATGTGGGAGTGGAGGTCTTAAGCTGGCATGGTGACGCAGAAGTAGTTGAGGGCATGCTCCTGTATTCACTGCAAGCACTTGAATCTTGGTCTATATTTCCAGACTATTAGAATAATGCAGGAAGAAAACAAAATGCATTGGGACAATTAGAAATATGGTTAATGCTTAATACAATTTAATGTTCATAAAGTACATAGTGCATACATAGATGTATAGATAGATCTGATGTAACTTACATTTTCATTGATAAAATCCCAAATTCTTCTCCTTCTAAGAAAGTTTTCAGGGCCAGGAAAAAGGTCTTGCAAGTCCTCTCGGCTAAGGGCTTTCAAGGTGCATTCGTCAACACTTGCAGCTGTAGACGACAAATAAAAACACTGTGTGTAAAGTAGAGTCAAGTTAAAAATCCAAGCAATACCTTTTTTGAACATTTCCTGCAGTGTCCCTTTAACCTAAAAAAATCTTTACCTTCCAATACCGAACGAGTGGCTTCATCAAATCCATCCATTGTCATCAGGTTAGGCGGCAGGCTATAAACAAAAACACAAAGCCAGAATTAATTAGCGGGGGAAAAACGTGGATATCCATGCACACACTCTTCTGTAGTCGTGCAGACAGCGAGCGAGTCGTGATGGAAAATTCCAGACTAGAGCTCTAGCCAATTGGTTTGACTTCGGTCTAACAATCCAGTCAGTGTGCCCCAAGCCAGGCCGTGCCCTCACGCAACACCTTTGAAAGTCGATTATAACCAGGCTAGCGTGCCCCCATTCTCGGACATAGCTACTGTTAATTTTAGCAGCAACATACACACATTTGCTCACAAATAAAACCTTTTGTGTATGCTCGGAATATCATGCATGAAGTTGGTTATTCAAATCGGAAGCAGATCCCCGCGGGCGTTGCTAACGCTAAAATGGCCGCCAAATGACAGGACCAGAGCCGTATATAGACGGCTCTAGACAGGACTAGCAACTCTGCTAGCAGTGCCACATGCGGTTTGAGTGTTAGCCATAACCAAAAACATGAGGTTTGAATGTTAGCCATAACCAAAAACGTTCCGTTTGGGTGTTTTATAACGACAATACATGAACGCGATAAAAAGTACATGCATCTAATAAAGATAACCGTGTGTATTCTCGGAACATCACGCATTTGGTTGTTCAAATCGGAAACAGATGCCCGCGGGTGTTTCCAATGCTAAAATGGCCGCACAAACGACAAGGCTACCAACTCTGCTAGCAGTGCCCCATTAGTCAGCTAGAAAAAAACATGCTGTTTCAGTGTTGGCCAAAATATACCACAGCGATAAAAAGTACATGCATCCAATAAAAATAACATATACCATCATATGAAGTACGTACACACTTCTGGTTAATAACGCGAACGTGTTTGGGTTGGGTTTCACCCACCACATAATCCCTTTTTCAAAACTGGAAGTTGGCCACGAGCAAACGCCAGCTAGCGTGCTAAGCAAGTGACCAGTCCAGTCGACTTGAGAAACAGTCACAGGAAACCCCTTAATAAAACGTTGATGTTAGCGAGAAAATAACAATTATATATGTATATATATATACACGTTACGCTCCCTTACCTTGATTGAGCCGCTTCTTCGCCTGTCTTCTTCGTCTTCCAATACTACTGCGTAGAGTACATGAGGGTACTCTCGTGGTTTGAAACTCAACCTTGAACTCTCACTTGCACTGACCAGAAATATTCTCTGCACTGACGCAATTGACGTCGGAACGTTGGATGACGTAAACCGAGGATGGGAATAAAATATAATGTATTATGACCTTTTAAAAAAATATTACAAGTTTTTCACAACAACATATTGATCATATTAAAATAAATTAAGTGAAATGAAACTGAATGTTTCCTTTTAAAATAATAAATACAAATGACTATCCACCCCAGTGATCCACCACATGCAGGTCACCAGCCAGCTTCAGTGCAGTCAGGATCAATCATATTGATGAATGAATGAAATGCGAGCGAAAGTTGACTGGCATCATGGCGGCTTGGAGGTGTTGGATTTGTTTTGTCTTTGTTGCGCTCGCTTAGTCTTAGTTTTATTAAGCCATATCAATGCAAGTCATAGTCGCAGCCCGGATTTTTGGGTTTACTGTGGTATCGATGGATGTGAAAAGGATTTTAGAGTTTTCAACTCTTTTTTTCGCCACATTAAACTAGGGGGGGGGGGGATGTAATTACCAAATAGGCCTACCACAATAGCCCTGATTTTCTGATGCCACCACATGTTTGAGGCACTGCTGTGTAATTGTTTTTTTTTTGTTTTTTTTTAAACCTTCCAACCCCCCCCACCCAAGAAATTGCTTATCCCACCCCAAAACATGTGTTTTTCGCCAGTTTATAGGCCTAACTGTGAAAGCCCATTGGGAAACTCCAACTCCCATTGTCATTATGACACAGCACACTGCACACAACGAAATTGCATTTATGCCTCACCCGTGCAAGGGGGCAGCCCTCAGTGGCGCCCCATGGGGAGCAGTGCAGTGGGACGGTACCATGCTCAGGGTACCTCAGTCATGGAGGAGGATGGGGGAGAGCACTGGTTGATTACTCCCCCCACCAACCTGGCGGGTCGGGAGTCGAACCGGCAACCTCTGGGATGCAAGTCTGACGCCCTAACCGCTCACCCATGACTGCCCTCACTCACCCATGACTGCCTTATCCACAGTTATCCCAAAACTACACATGAGTAGGCTATGCTCATGATTTCCCATTTAATAGTCTAAAATGTGTGATGCTGTATCACAGTAGAACTTTGAGCTATATAAGTACAATGTCAAGGTCATAATAGAGGTCAAAGGTTACAAAATATCGATTTTTAAGGGGAAAATACGTGTTTTTCAACTACTGTTCCAGTACAATGCACTAATTATTTCCCATATTAGCAATTTTATGATCTTACATGTGGCATATCATATTACAGTTGTACTTTGAAATATGCAAGTACAATGTCATGAAAGGTCAAAGGTTACAAAATATCGATTTTTAAGGGAAAAAATTGTGGCATTCGATTGCTGACCCAGTGCAACACATAGATTATGTTCATAATGGTCAATTTAATGATCTTAGGTCTTTGAACTATGCAAGTACAATGGTTCAAGGTCATAATACAGGTCAAAGGTTACAAAATATTGATGGGGGGTGCTATTTTCAAACCGTTTTTCACGGAAAAAAAATAAATGAAAATGAATAAACCTTTAATATTAACACACTTTTCATCTAGCTCTTGACTTTTCTAATCATAAATATTGCTAATGTGTCACAATAAGGTGGTGTAAAGAGCAAAAGGGACCTAAGAGACAAAGGTCAAGCAAGTTGGATGACCCAAGTGTAAACAATAAATCGGTTAACTTTATGTGCATGGCACCAATTTCAAATCAGATCTACATGTTGCTACTATGCTTAGAAAATTGTAATGTGGGTTTATTATTCAGGGCCAATACCCTCTTCCATCATAACTGAAGTTTCACATGTGAAGAAAAAATAACAACAACAGCATCAATGTTACCAATGGTGAATGTGCCTTTCTTGATGTTTTTTTGGTTCATGCAAATTTCTCTTTGCCTCTTTGTGAGCATAGGCTTCACTTGTGGATACCAGGCCCTCAAACATACTTCATGAAGACTATTTCTGACCAGTTGAGCAGAAACATGCACATCAGTACCCTGCAAACCTCATTTTTCAGGGCTCTGGCAGTGCTTTTCCTGTGCCATCTGTTCCAAGGAAGGAGATGGTGATCCCAACCCATGGTAACTCCAGGGGTGGGACATTGAAAACATGCATGTGACCAAAAAACAGCCAGAAAGGATGGAAAAAGAGAGATAGGCTGTTAAACCAGGATAACTCTGTTTTGGGGCTTGTTTATATTACCTTTACCATTTCTACCTACTATTTGTTAAATGTGCATAACAGTAGTCAAATGGACTCGCAGTGTTGCTTCCTAACTGGACAGGCTGATATCACAAAAGTGATCCACACTGAACATTGTGACATAAGAGACAATGCGTTTACCCCTTTGCGCAGAGCCTATGTTTTCTAACCTTACACTCATAATGCTCCATGATGCTTTATATTAACAGTTAGGCCTATGAATAACTATGAATCTAGCTTATAATGCTTTATAAATCCAAGGGTGTCATTAGTGCTCATGACTGGCTATCTACAGGCTGCCTGATGGGGCTTATAGTACATTATGAGTACCTATACCCCTCTATGCACAGACCTGGATGATAAACTGTCATAAGGGCTCATACGATGCTATAATGTTTCATGTGAGATCATAAGTCGTCAATGTGTGCTCTAAGTAAAGTGAAGTTCATATGGATGCATCTATAATGCACTGTATAATGCACATCTATAATGCATCATAATGTACTGTAAGCCCCATCAGGCAGCCTGTACAGTAGTTTATATCCAGTCATGAGCACTCATAATACCCTTGGATTTATAAAGTATTATAAGCTAGATTCATGGTTATTCATTACTGTTAACATAAAGCATCATGAAACATCATCGGTGTAGTCGTAATGCGAAGTAATTATAATGTGCATTATAATATGTTATAAATGCGCTCATAATGCGCTATAGATATGGGCTTCATAGAAAGTGTTACCCATTTGCCAAATGCAATGTAATGTAATGTAAGACTCAGACTTGCAGTTTTGAACAAACATTTGTCATTTCCTTAAAATCCGAGGAATAACGTGTATTTTAAGATAATTTTTCTGTGACTCTTGAATCAAGCATGTTGAGCTTGTTATTGAATCTTAAAACAAGACTTATTTTGATGAGGAGAGGAGATGATGAGGAGGAGAAGCGTCATACATCTCATTTTCAGTGTTAACTGTCTCATTTTAGGATTCCCTGCCTGTTTGAGACAAAGAAGTACTATTTCACTTGATATAAGATTATACTATTCTTAAAATGAGAAATCAATTCTTAAAACAAGAAAAAATATCTAGCACTTCTAAATTTAAGTTTTTTTTTCTTGGGAAGAACCAAATAATTTGCAGTGTAGCAATAGTGTCAAACGTAATTGTGTTAGATTCCAGGCTGGATACTCGGGCTCACGAATATTAGGTGTGTTGTGTGCGTGTGTGCGTGTTACTGCTCTCATTTTGGAGTGAGTGAGGGGAGTTTTTGAAACAAGAGGGAACTGGAATGCCACACTGATTGCAATTGCGCTCAGCTGCGCTTAATTGGGACGAGCTCCGAGCTCAGCGCAGGTGAGCGGGGGAGGGGAAGAAGACAGACCGTCACAGTAGAAGAGAGGGCAAGTAGGCTAAAGAAGTCAAGGGCAACCAATAGTGCTGGAGATATCATGGTATTGAATTAAAAAGGGTATTATTTTGGTCTGATGCCTAAAAAAAAGTGATTGGATTTTATTTTAATTTGGGCTGATCATGTCAATGCACAATAAAGAACATATGCCTACAGGTAGCCTATTTCAGGCTATCCCCCCACAATGAACATTGTCTAAAATCATCCCCCTCAATGAAAATGGTCAAAAATCACCTCCCTATAAAATATACATCCCTTCTTCACATTGTGTTAAAATTGCACTTTCAACAACTAAGCTTACATTTTCAAAAAATTCTCAGGGGAGAAACCCCCAAACCACCAATAATTAGAATCAATCTCTGACCATCTCTGGCTATTTTACAACTCAAGCACTGGTTAGGATTCAGCATATTGAAAACATAGTGTATTTGGTCTA
>NC_085877.1:50699174-50704174 GCF_034702125.1 Engraulis encrasicolus
CCTCATGTACAAAGAAGTGCGTGGATTTCCTACCAAGAAAGTGCGGGCGCAAAAATCTTGAAAGTTACTTACGGACAAAAAAATCCGGATGTATCAATAAGTGCGTAACCAGGTTTTGCCGTGAAATCTTGCGCACATGCACGAGCACACACAGGCCTAAGTCTCCGCCTTGTCTCCTCCCTTAAATATTCTATATGAATATTCTAATTAGTATGAACAGACCCATTCATGTGCATTCATTGGTTGAAAGAATTGGAAAGGGAACGCGGGAAGGGGAACGCGGGAAATAGGCCTACATTTCATGATGCGAGGTGAAGGCGCTGTTTCGGAGGTAGCCAATTTAACCCTTTCATGCAGACACCATGAAAAAAATGTGCAAGATTTTTTATATATTGATTTTCTCACTCATAATGGAGCTAATATGAAGAATCTTTTGGAATTTTTCAAAAATCTCTTTTGATGTGGAAGTTATTTTACTGTCCACATATGTGGACACTGTGCATCAAAGGAGTGAAAAGTTATATAGGCCTATACTGTATTTCAAGTTCAAATTAAGCTGTTTTATTCATTTTTATGGTGTTTTATGCTATATAACAACACAATATAACACTTTAACACCATATATCACTGTAATTAACCAACAACAAAAACATATATATAAAATAGCATTGTTTATATAGGCGGTCATAGAAAAATATGTGGGAAATTCTTATTGCATGCAAGAAGACAGCCAATGCTGGTGAACAAAAAGCTCAGTTTGATTCAGCATGTACTCTAGCTCAATCTTACATCATTTATGTTGTCCCTGTATAAAAGGTAATGTGAAATTTGCCTCCAGACACATGCGTTCTGTAGTCATTCATCAGCATTTTCAAGTATTTTCTGTAAAAAAAAATAGTGTTAAATAGACCCCCTATTATAAATGTAAGTTAATTTACTTACTTTCCATGTTACCTTGTGTCATATTACAACATTATATGACACTTATGCATTATACATTACACTATTTAAGGAACAAAGATGAAACAAAGAGGAAAAAAAACTGTCAATTTAGCAATATTTACATACACAGCTATGGCAAGATTTGTGGGGAAACCTTGTTGCATGTGGAAAAAACCTTAAATTCTGATGAAGACACATCTGTATTTGATTCAGCATGGATTCTAGCTCAATCCTACATCATTTATGTTGTCCCTATATGAAAGGTAATGTGAAATTTGCCTCCAGACACATGCGTTCTGTAGTCATTCATCAGCATTTTCAAGTATTTTCTGTAAAAAAATAGTGTTAAATAGACCCCCTATTATAAATGTAAGTTAATTTACTTACTTTACATGTTACCTTGTGTCATATTACAACATTATATGACACTTATGCATTATACATTACACTATTTAAGGAACAAAGATGAAACAAAGAGAAAAAAAACTGTCAATTTAGCAATATTTACATACACAGCTATGGCAAGATTTGTGGGGAAACCTTGTTGTATGTGGAAAAAACCTTAAATTCTGATGAAGACACATCTGTATTTGATTCAGCATGGATTCTAGCTAAATCCTACATCATTTATGTTGTCCCTATATGAAAGGTAATATGAAATTTGCCTCCAGACACATGCGTTTTGTAGTCATTCATCAGCATGTTCAAGTATTTTCTGTGAAAAAATAGTGTTAAATAGACCTCCTATTATAAATGCAAGTTATTTTACTTACTTTCCATGTTACTATATGTAATATTACAACATTATATGACACTTACACATTATATATTACAGTATTTAACGAACAAAGATGAAAAAAGAGAAAAAAAACTGTCAATTTAGCAATATTTACATACACAGCTATGGCAAGATTTGTGGGGAAACCTTGTTGCATGTGGAAAAAAAAACTTCAATTCTGATGAAGACAGATCTGTATTTGATTCAGCATGTATTCTAGCTCATTCCTACATCATTTGTGTCATTTTGTGGTGAAAGAAACCCGAAATATGCCTATAGACACGTGCGTGAAACACTAATTTTAGGTAGTTTTTCTTGAATTTATTAAATTAAAAGTGTTAAAATGTGTTAAATATGTTAAAAATAATTTATTTTCACACTATAATCATTATAAATGCTCATAACATTAAGTATTTGCCCAAAATGAGCAGAATATTGTCACGGTAATCATAAATAATATGTTTATCATTAGACTCCCTTGATGCGCAACGTCCACATACGTGGACAGTAGCTTTATATTGTATAAAAACCTACCTTTATTGTAAATTTGGATTTTAACAACATAGACTTCTCAAGTGAACTGTACTAAACATCATAATATTTTTTAAAACCTGAAATTGCCCTTTGGTGTGGTTGATTTTCAGATATAAACATGCTTGTTATGGTCATAATTCACATCGGTGGATTTCTTAGATTGATGATGTCATCAAACACTTAATATTTAGTGCAAAAAGTTATAACTGCTGTTAAAGTATTGTAATGAACCTCATGGTACTTCCCATATACAATTTGGAAAAAAATAACCACTATTTACCTATCTAAAGTGGGGTTAGAATTACTGTCCACGTATGTGGACACCGTGCATGAAAGGGTTAAAAGGAAAAAGGCTCCGCGCAATAGCCAAACTTTGGCGTGTATAAAATCAGGCATTGGTAATAGCGTACTTAATGTGAGGACTGCCGGAAAAACTGTCATGTTATACTGCAGTACTACAATGCAGGTTTCCCAATTATTTACAAGGCATTAGGCCTACATCAAAACACATTGCGATGAGGCAGTCGCCAAGGCTTCCGAGAAATAAACATTTAGGCTATGTAGGGTATAAATATGAAAGATGACACATGTACACATAGACTATGTCACATGTATGAATAACTTGTAGCCAAAAGGCCTACTAAGTTAGCCTATAAAATCACCTGTTAATTGATGGACTAATTTTACAGTAGCACTGCGGTGAGGACGTTCCCAACAAATGCGAGAAGATCCAGAAAATATTCAATGTTTAATAGCTGCCACATAGCCTACTTGAAATAATACTGCTGATGGGCATCCAATTTCATTGTATCCTAATTCCAGGATAGTTTCATGAGTCCACTTCATTTTAACCAGCTGCCTCAACAATAGGTTCGTGCCTCAAAATTAAAATCCACATTTAACTGCATCTCGGCAATATTTCCGACCGCGTACAACACATGTACTTGCGCTGCATGCCTCTGTGTGCCGCAAAAAAGACGCAATTGCACCACTTACGGCAACTTCCATGCTTACGGAAACTTCCACAGCAGCCCTGAAATTCGCGTGCAGATCCGCAGTTTTCCACGCCTAGTCTGTTTTAGTACATCTGACCGTGACCGTGGAAAACAACTTAAGTAGCTTTTTTGTCCGTAAGTGAGCTTCGTACATGAGGCCCCAGGGCTCTAAATTAACGGGCGCCAACACGCCAAATGCGGGTGAAAAATCATTTTGGCTGGTAGAAAAAATCATCCACTAGCCAAATTGGCCGGTAGCGCGTGCCCGACTGAACGTTAAACAGCTGCCCGCACAGATCTGTAGCTGCCGTCTGATGAACCTTAAAACGTCGCCTACATTACCCATGAACATTAGTCCTACCGTCATAATGTAGCCCACACCCATTGGCTGACCGTTAATCACAATAACAGGCAGCCTCACATCCACTGCGTGTTTGATACCCTCGCGCTGGAACTAGTGTTGATAAAATTTGTTCAATGAGCGGACTAGCGCGGATTACTTTGGTTCTGTAGGTTTTGGTCAGACGAAAAATAATGTGGCAGTGGTTAAAGCACGGTTATGTGTCAATGAATGCAAGTAATAGCAGCGTAACTGTTGTGACGGTGAAATAGAGTATTGGTGGAGAGGAAACGGTGTGAGTGAGTGGAGGGACAGGACAGCTGTCTGTCAAAACAGTGTCGTTGCCGTCAGAAGCCGTCTGATATTTGCGAGGTCCTCGCAACTACAAACGATGTAGTTGTCATTTCCTAATAACGCCCACGCCATCGCAAAGACCCTGCACGAGTTTGACATGGATATACGAGTAAGTGGAAAAAAAAGATAACAAAAACTAGCGACGAAAGTAACAAAGTAAGCATGGTCTCCGTGGGGTTATTGGATATCTAGTTGACATAGCGTAACGGTAATTGTCATTCCAAGCGCATCGTAAGTAAAGCTAATATTAATTTGACCTGGAGGAACTTGAAGGTGTCACGCAGCAGCAGCATAAACACACAATGCAGACATCATTCACACACTGTGTAGGTGTGTGTGTGTGCGTGCGTGCGCGCGCGGGTGTCTCCTATCCTTCTCCTCTCCGTCTCCTTCTCCTCCCTTCATCTTTTCTCCCCTTCACCTGTCTTCTGTGCATTGTCCATGGTATTTGGCCCACTGTGTGTGAAGTGATGCTGTGTAGGGGATATGAGGTTTTGCAGTGTTTGGTTGTGTGTTTGTTTGGCTAGTGTATGTTGAAAGTCTGGTATGTGTGTGACATTAGTGTTGAAGGCATGCTGTGTTTGTGTGAGTTGTAGGCCTATACTGTATGTGAGGTTTGGGTGATGGTGTGTGAGGTAATAGGCTAGTGTTTGGCTGTCTGTGCAGTATATGGAAATGGAATGAAAAATAATGAAATGCAGGTAATAAAAATATAATTACTAAATAATTATAGAATGGACTGAATTATATTGAGTATAATATTTATATTGTTTATCTGTGTTGAGGACATAGCCTAGTTTAATAAAATAATTAAAAGCATCATAATTAACACATGGTTTATTTTGGTGAGAAAAAAATGGCTAGTTGACCTTCCATTTGGCTAGTAAGAAAAATGTCTACTAGCCAAATTGGCTGGTGGTGGAAAAAGTTAATTTAGAGCCCTGGTAATAACTGTTTGTTATTAGTAATAACAGCAAAATAACCATATGGTTTCCAGTGCAATTACACTATAATTTCTCATTAATAACAGCAAAAATAACCATACAGTTTCCAGTGC
>NC_085877.1:50724174-50729174 GCF_034702125.1 Engraulis encrasicolus
TTAGGAGAATGTTAAACCCCTGTATCATTTTCATGCATTAAGCATTCTTAATATGGTCAATTTTCAATAGCTCTAGCACTCCAGGAATTAGAGTGAGACTACAGCCAATATATATTTCATGATGTCATGAACCTATACAATGATTTTATTAACAAAAATATGTCTTATATACACTCAATCGTGGTAAATCAAAGGGAATTCAAAAATGTATGTAATAACTATGGTAATTATTCCCTTTGCATCTTTAATTCTGAGTGACTCAGCCTCTCTGTGATGATCTTATACCTGGACACCTATATTGTCCGTCAGTACAATTCATTTTGAAATGTTCTTCTTTGTTGTTTTATCTTATTTGGATGTTTACTAAATTTCACTGATCCCCGTCCCAACTCTTTTGAGACGTGTTGGATTTATCAAATTAGAAATGAGTACATATGTCCCCCAAAACAATATTTTTTCTCGGTTTTAACACTTAATATGTTGTCTTTTCACTATTCTCCATCTAATGAATAGATTGAATGTTTTGAAAATGATAGCATTTTGATTTTATTCACTGTTTACCAAACGTCCCAACTTCATCGGAGTTGGGGTTTGTAGTAATACGATAAAATTCATCATTGGATCTTATAGTTATAAGATAGCAGTCATCATTGGATCTTATAAGACAGCAGTCATCATTGGATCTTATAATTATAAGACAGAAGTCACTATTGGATCTTATAGTTATAATACAGAAGTCATCATTGGATCTAGTAATAAGACCGCAGACTCTTATAGCTGTAGCAGGCATCATTGAATCTTATAAGATAGCAGTCATGTAGCCTGCGTTAGTTCTGCCAGGAAGACTCAGGTCACCTGTGCATTTTGCAGAGCCAATCAGTGGCTGCCATTTTCTTTATAGCGACATGTCTACCTCTCCTTTCTTGCTGGCCGGTCCGAAATCTCCTCCTCCATCCCCACCACCACCAGTTGGGTCCAGTCTTCCTGTCCGGGGGGTTGAAGGTCCAGTTCCTGCTGCACGGCTACGGCAGGCGCTACTGGATCCGCCGCCGCAAGACCCAGGCTGATGATGAATACTGTCTACTCTTTGCCAATTCCATTGTCAACTATGTTATCATTAAATTGTTCAAAACAAATTCCTCTCTCTGAGTCTTAATGGCTGAAATCATTGAATCTTATATGACAGCAGTCATCATTGACTCTCATGGACGAAGAGAGCTGCTAAGGTCCAATGGCAATGTGCACTGCCAGACTCAGAGAACGGTGAAAGATATAACTCATCATCGTCATTAAACTCAAATGATTATTTCCAGAAATGGTACGGTATCACATTAAAGTTTGAAATAACCACAAATAACTAATGTTAGCCCAAGCCAGAAAACACAAAGGGTTCACTAAAGGTTCAAATGGCATTAGGGTGAATCTCCTCCGAACTATCACTTTAACCAAAATCCAAAGGGCTCTCACACACCCATGCACACACTTGGACGTTTAGGTGTACTGTGTGATGGTAGACTATAATTTGGTAGAATGCTGTGTTACCATGGGAACTATATTCTGGTGGAGTGCTGTTTTACCATGCACTGTGTTACTATGTGCCGTTGAGCGCATTAGATATTTTTCAACGTCCTGAGCGCTAGAAACGCTTTTCTCACTTCTGCCCCTTGCTCTTCCGTACAAAGTCAGTTAATTCCGCTACGCCTTCAAAGTCCGCTGTGTGCCTGTCTTGTCTGTACAGGGAGGCTTCGAGTTGTATCAATTCAGGCCTTGCAACAGTCATGACCACAGCCTTTGAGGTGTTTCGATTCAGGCCTTGCAACAGTCGTGACCACAGGGTACAACATGCTACATGGCGTTTGTTGTTGTAAATAATGTGATATTATGCTCTGAATTGTTAGCTGGTTAGCTGACCAGTTGTATAGCGTTTCTGTGACGGTTCTATATTACTATAAAACAGAGAGTTTAAAACACAAACTGCCTCCTGTGGGTGGCTGCAAAATAAACTTAAATTGAAAATGACAAAGTAAGAATTAACGACACAGAACAGGATATTTCTCTTCCGTATCCATCATACTGTGCATGCGCAGTGTGCAACCGGAATACATCAGGCAGGCAGAACCCATTGGGCACCGACGCTACATGAGGCCTACTACATGAGGACAGCTGCTACAACATGCTACATGCTACATGCTACAGTCGTGACCACAGAGTACAACATGCTACATGCTACATGCTACATGCTACAGTCGTGACCACAGAGTACAACATGCTACATGCTACATGCTACAGTCGTGACCACAGAGTACAACATGCTACATGCTACATGCTACAGTCGTGACCACAGAGTACAACATGCTACATGCTACATGCTACAGTCGTGACCACAGAGTACAACATGCTACATGCTACAGTCCTGACCACAGAGTACAACATGCTACATGCTACATGCTACAGTCGTGACCACAGAGTACAACATGCTACATGCTACAGTCGTGACAACATGCTACATGCTACATGCTACAGTCGTGACAACATGCTACATGCTACAGTCGTGACCACAGAGTACTACATGCTACATGTTACAGTCGTGACCACAGACTACAACATGCTACATGCTACAGTCGTGACCACAGAGTACAACATGCTACATGCTACAGTCGTGACAACATGCTACATGCTACATGCTACAGTCGTGACCACAGAGTACAACATGCTACATGCTACATGCTACAACTTCCAAGTGTTTGTACTTGAAACATCGAAAGGAAACATCGAAAGCAAGCACACTAGCCAGTACTGTCAAAGTCACATGCAAGTTGAACCATGCGTACAGTACGTGTGTGTGTGTGTGTGTGTGTGTGTGTGTGTGTGTGTGTGTGTGTGTGTGTGTGTGTGTGTGTGTGTGTGTGTGTGTGTGTGTGTGTCGGTCAGTGCTGCTGTTTTTAACAAACATTCCTGGACAGAATGTCAGGGCCACTGGACAAACACACACACACACACACACACACACACACACACACACACACACACACACACACACACACACACACACACACACACACACACACACACACACACACACACACATACACACATACTGGCAGTCCCACAGATGTCAGAATGGCCCAGGTGGAATGTTGCTCTCATGCAGCTGTCATTAACCACACACACACACACACACACACATACACACACACACTAGAAACACTCCAAGCCTGCTGACTGGTGTAAAGGTTGAGGACATCGCTCTAATTCATTCAAAGAGATGTAGTGTGTGTGTGTGTGTGTGTGTGTGTGTGTGTGTGTGTGTGTGTGTGTGTGTGTGTGTGTGTGTGTGTGTGTGTGTGTGTGTGTGTGTGTGAGTGTGTGTGTGTGTGTGTGCGTGTGTGTGCGCGTGAGTGTGCGCGTGTGTGTGTGCGTGAGTGTGCGCGCGTGTGTGTGTGTGTGTGTGTGTGTGTGTGTGTGTGTGTGTGTGTGTGTGTGTGTGTGTGTGTGTGTGTGTGTGTGTGTGTGTGTGTGTGTGTGAAGTCTCCATTAAAATGGCAGATTTACTGTCCCGGTCCAGAAAAAAAATGACAGCTGCTAGTTGTTCATCACACACACATACACACACACACGCAGTCATGCACTCACTCTCACACACACACACAAACACACACACACACACACAAACCTTCGCGCCCACACACTCTCTCTCTCTCTTTCTCTCTCTCACACAAACACACTAATGCACTCACTCATACACTCACACACACTCATGCACACACATACACACACACACTCACACATGCAGTCATGCACTCACTTACTCACACACACAGACGCACAAACACACGCACGCACACACACACACACACACACACACACATACACACACACACACATATGCACACACACACACATGGACGCACATGCTCGGTGTCTGATTGTGTGTGTGCGTAATAGGTAAAATGGGGTCACGTATTTGCAATGAGTAATACCCAATACCAAAGATGAACTGACATGAGATTCAAGTTCATTAACACATTGACTACCAGGCGTTAGCCCAAGACTCCCAGCCAGGCGTTTTTTGAAATGTTAGCCCAAGTCTCCCAGCCAGTTTCATCACTTTTTGTCATTTTCGAACGGCCACCGAATATTTTGTCTTAGACCTACAGACACATGTCAAAAGCTGGGAATCCTTTTACAGGTCTTTACTATTATCTTCGTCCATTCCAAAGTTATTCAACTTTAAGCGGAAGCTACTTTAGCGAAAAATGGCACTTTAAAGGGACACTGTGTGAGATTTTTAGTTATTCATTTCCAGAATTCATGCTACCCATTCACTAATGTTAACTTTTTCATGAATACCGGTATTTACCTTTGGAACATAAAACCTTGCGGCTTTACTGCCGTTGTCTCTTCTATTCTCGACTATATGTGCTCCCTGTGAACAATGACTTGTGTTTACGCGCGTGGAGCAAGATAGCTGACACTCCGCCCACAACACTTTTTCAGCAAATCATGTTCAGCTATTTTGTTCTCATGCATGCAAAGGGTGAATGATAGCATACTAAAAGCCGGCTTGGTACAGATTTATACGGCTTTGCCATTTGCTCCTTGATGTTGTCAGCAGACAGTGCACAATGGCGCTGCAATTCATAAAATAATAACGTGTCATGTAACCTCCCGAGTAACTCTAACAGTGTTACAGTTATGGATAAAGTAATTAAGTAAGTATTCCGTTACTCAAAATGAGGCTCCGTTAGTAACGCCGTTACTCCCAGCACTGCTCCCCACACCCAGAGTAGCCTACAGGAACAAGTCAAGTTACAAAAATGTAGACTATATGCAAAACGAATCCACACTGTATTTCTCCTCTCGAAGTCAACAGGTTGATAATGTGTTAGCATTTGCGCTAAGCGGGATTCAGCACATGTATAGCGTTGCATAGCGCTGTTTAGAAAGTTGTTTCTCCCTCCCCCGTCGTAGGCACAGGACGCACCCTCCTCATATGATTT
>NC_085877.1:50735906-50740906 GCF_034702125.1 Engraulis encrasicolus
TTGAATCTTATATGACAGCAGTCATCATTGACTCTCATGGACGAAGAGAGCTGCTAAGGTCCAATGGCAATGTGCACTGCCAGACTCAGAGAGCGGTGAAAGATAAAACTCATCATCGTCATTAAACTCAAATGATTATTTACAGAAATGGTACGGTATCACTTTAAAGTTTGAAATAACCACAAATAACTGGGTAACTCTGCTAATGTTAGCCCAAGACAGAAAACACTACGGGTGGACCACTAGATGGATGTCACGGTTCAAATGGCATTAGGGTGAATCTCCTCCGAACTATCACTTTAACCAAAATCCAAAGGGCTCACCCATGCACACACTTGAACGTTAGGTGTACTGTGTGATGGTAGAGCATGGGACCATGGCAACAGTAATCTGGAGTAGTGTTACCATGGCAATTATATTCTGGAGTAGTGCTGTGTTACCATGGGAACTATATTCTGGTGGAGTGCTGTGTTACCATGGGAACTATATTCTGGCAGATTGTTGTGTTACATGAACTATAATCTGATGGAATTCTGTGTTACCATGGGAACTATAATCTGGCAGATTGTTGTGTTACATGAGCTATAATCTGGCAGATTGTTGTGTTACATGAACTATAATCTGTCTGAGTGTAATATTACCATGGGAGCTACATGGATAATCTGCTTTAGAATCTGCCTGACTATAATTTGGTAGAATGCTGTGTTACCATGGGAACTATATTCTGGTGGAGTGCTGTTTTACCATGCACTGTGTTACTATGTGCCGTTGAGCGCATTAGATATTTTTCAACTTCTCTTCAAACGCTTTTACGTCCTGAGCGCTAGAAACGCTTTTCTCACTTCTGCCCCTTGCTCTTCCGTACAAAGTCAGTTAATTCCGCTACGCCTTCAAAGTCCGCTGTGTGCCTGTCTTGTCTGTACAGGGAGCCTTCGAGGTGTATCGATTCAGGCCTTACAACAGTCGTGACCACAGGGTACAACATGCTACATGGCGTTTGTTGCTGTAAATGACGTGATATTGTGCTCTGAATTGTTAGTTGGTTAGCTGACCTTATTTAGCCTTTCTGTGACAGTTCTATATTATTATAAAACAGAGAGTTTAAAACGCAAAACTACCTCCTGCGGGTGGCTGCCAAATAAACTACAACATGCTACATGCTACATGCTACATGCTACAGTCCTGACCACAGAGTACAACATGCTACATGCTACAGTCGTGACCACAGAGTACTACATGCTACATGCTACAGTCGTGACCACAGAGTACAACGTGCTACATGCTACATGCTACAGTCGTGACCACAGCGTACAACATGCTACATGCTACATGCTACATGCTACAGTCGCGACCACAGAGTACAACATGCTACATGCTACAGTCGCGACCACAGAGTACAACATGCTACATGCTACATGCTACATGCTACAGTCGCGACCACAGAGTACAACATGCTACATGCTACATGCTACATGCTACATGCTACATGCTACATGCTACATGCTACATGCTACATGCTACATGCTACGTGCTACAGTCGTGACCACAGAGTACAACATGCTACATGCTACGTGCTACAGTCGTGACCACAGAGTACTACATGCTACATGCTACAGTCGTGACCACAGAGTACAACATGCTACATGCTACATGCTACATGCTACAGTCGTGACCACAGAGTACAACATGCTACATGCTACATGCTACATGCTACATGCTACAGTTGTGACCACAGAGTACAACATGCTACATGCTACATGCTACATGCTACATGCTACAGTCGTGACCACAGAGTACAACATGCTACATGCTACATGCTACAGTCGTGACCACAGGCTACAACTTCCAAGTGTTTGTACTAGAAACATCGAAAGGAAACATCGAAAGCAAGCACACTAGCCAGTACTGTCAAAGTCACATGCAAGTTGAACCATGCGTACAGTATGTGAGTGTGTGTGTGTGTGTGTGTGTGTGTGTGTGTGTGTGTGTGTGTGTGTGTGTGTGTGTGTGTGTGTGTGTGTGTGTGTGTGTGTGTGTGTGTCGGTCAGTGCTGCTGTTTTTAACAAACATTCCTGGACAGAATGTCAGGGCCACTGGACAAACACACACACACACACACACACACACACACACACACACACACACACACACACACACACACACACACACACACACACACACACACACACACACACACACACACACACACACACTGGCAGTCCCACAGATGTCAGAATGGCCCAGGTGGAATGTTGCTCTCATGCAGCTGTCATTAACCACACACACACACACACACACACACACACACACACACACTAGAAACGCTCCAAGCCTGCTGACTGGTGTAAAGGTTGAGGACATCGCTCTAATTCATTCAAAGAGATGTAGTGCGTGTGTGTGTGTGTGTGTGTGCGTGTGTGTGCGCGTGAGTGTGCGCGTGTGTGTGTGTGAGTGTGCGCATGTGTGTGTGTGTGTGTGTGTGTGTGTGTGTGTGTGTGCGTGTGTGTGCGCGTGAGTGTGCGCGTGTGTGTGTGTGTGTGAAGTCTCCATTAAAATGGCAGATTTACTGTCCCGGTCCAGAAAAAAAATGACAGCTGCTAGTTGTTCATCACACACACATACACACACACACGCAGTCATGCACTCACTCTCACACACACACACAAACACACACACACACACACAAACCTTCGCGCCCACACACCCTCTCTCTCTTTTTCTCTCTCTCACACAAACACAATCATACACTCACACACACTCATGCACACACATACACACACACACTCACACATGCAGTCATGCACTCACTTACTCACACACACACACACACAGACGCACAAACACACACACGCACACACACACACATACACATACACACACACACACATATGCATACACACACACATGGACGCACATGCTCGGTGTGTGATTGTGTGCGTGCCTAATAGGTAAAATGGGGTCACGTATTTGCAATGAGTAATACCCAATACCAAAGATGAACTGACATGAGATTCAAGTTCATTAACACATTGACTACCAGGCGTTTTTTGAAATGTTAGCCCAAGACTCCCAGCCAGGCGTTTTTTGAAATGTTAGCCCAAGACTCCCAGCCAGTTTCATCACTTTTTCTCAGTTTCGAACGGCCACCGAATATTTTGTCGTAGACCTACAGACACATGTCAAAAGCTGGGAATCCTTTTACAGGTCTTTACTATTATCTTCGTCCATTCCAAAGTTATTCAACTTTAAGCGGAAGCTACTTTAGCGAAAAATGGCACTTTAAAGGGACACTGTGTGAGATTTTTAGTTATTCATTTCCAGAATTCATGCTACCCATTCACTAATGTTAACTTTTTCATGAATACCGGTATTTACTTTTGGAACATGCAACCTTGCGGCTTTACTGCCGTTGTCTCTTCTATTCTCTATGGGCGGAATTCTCCCACCCGCTTAAGTCAAAAAAAGTGCGCAACAGCGCCTCCGAGCTTACTCAAGCCCGTGAGTAAACGGGGCTTACGCGCGATTTCATCACTTGCGCACTTTGGGTGGGGCCAGGCCAAAATCAGGGAGTTCCCAATGTTAATCAATCCTAAGCGGATTCTCCCGTCCACTTAAGCGTGTTTGCCTTTACGCGCATCAAAGGGCTGTAGTAAGGTCAAGCGCCACTATGAGGTAAAATGTAATATTGCATTTGATGCTGGCTTGGCTCGCATTTTTAACATGTTACACGGTATGCTTTGTTGATGTTGATGTACCGTCAGCGTGAGTCCAAATCGAAATTCATTCACAGTTCCACATAAACATCCTACATTAGAATAATTGTGACAAAATATGACCAGCTGCCCAGAGCATGTTCTCATATCGATGAACTTACAAACAAAAGCAGGTAATTAATGAATCAGTATGAGGATCATCATGTTGTCTCCACGGACGGTAACCAAAACCAAAAACACCTCGTTGCAGGTTGCACCATGCACAAGTTCTAGGCTAAATTGACAAGGCACGTCAGACTAAAGACCGCTGTTCCAGTCGTCCTCACAGCCACCCAAAGTATGCCTAGCCTATTCAAAAACAACCTTCACCATTTTTACAATGTTGTAGCCACGACGTTAAGTAAAGGTTTTTTATTTCAACTCCTCCACTTGTGTGATTTATTGGAACTCGTGCATATGTGCATGTAACCTATTAAACTTTCTGAACTGATGCCCGACATACAAAACCACCACATACTGAGGTAGGCTACAGGTTGTCCTATCTGTTTTTGTAAGGCAGAAAATATTTCCTGAATGTCATTACAGCTAAACGTAAAAGGTAGGCCTACATATCAGAGCATGTCTTTGGCATTTCGCTTCTGGTCTCTATTACACCCCATCAGCTCCGCGTTTAAGTCCTGGCTTGACATTGCATGCCCATGTCCAATTAATTCCCATGTCTGCGACAGAATATAAAGTTTTTTTTATCTCCGTTTTTTTTATGACGATCGATTTCCTTGTTCATTCTTCAGCATGCATGTAGCCTAAGTGTAATATGCTGACGGACAGCTGAGATCCACATATTTCCAATTATTTTAATGTCACGTTGCTGTACAGAGAAGCGGAGAAACACTTTTAAAAGTCAGCAAACAGGCCTACTATGTGTTTGTTTAACTGTGGGAATGATCAGCATTTTAAATCACTTTTTGATTTCCGGAATTGTCCAGGCAACACGCCAAACTCCATTTTCAACAAAACGTTCAATCGTGTTTATTATTTCAATCAACCTGTTGCGCACCAAAACGCTCAGCTGAGTTCCCGCCAAAGGGACACATAGCGTTTCCATCCCATTATCTCACCTCCTATACTTGCCTTCTGCTTGTGAAAAGGAGCGGAGGTTAGATTTTGAAACGCTTTTGCAAGAGGACTTTGGCACGTGGTTTTAAATGCAAAGTTAAAGTTCAGTGTTGGATCTCAATGGACTGCCGATGTTTTCACATGGTTGATCTGAAAATCCATGCTCCATAG
>NC_085877.1:50748406-50750906 GCF_034702125.1 Engraulis encrasicolus
CATCAAAGACGTCTGACGTTTTAAAAAGTTTTAGTCGGATATTTCAACTCGTGATCTGAAAATTGTTGACTGGATTTGAGGCAATAACTAGTGGCATGCAATCTGCCACAATATAGCCTATGTTTAACGCTTTCAATGTAGACTACGTGGCCCAATCTTAAATTATGTAGGCTACTAAACACACCAATTTGTCCCACGAATCCAGTCAAAGCTGATGGTTTCAGTTAACGAATTTTATTTGCACAGTTAGGAGTTGGCCTAGGAGGACTACTTTCGTTTTTCCTGAGGTTACTCACGGATCCCTTGTTTTCCTCCTCCCTTCCTCACGAACTTGACATTTTTTTATTCACGCTTGCGTCCCTTGGGGGTAGGCAAAACAACCATGGAAAGTTGAAAGGAGACAATGTCACTATCCACTCCACGTTAGGTTTGAGACTCGTCCCCAATTGTGTTGTCATCAACAAAATAGACAAGCCAAGCGCATGCATTTTAGGGAACTAACTTTGCCATTGATCAGATCGACTTATATCATAGATTTTTAACATTAAGGAAAATGACCGAGGACGTGGTGGTTAAGCAGGTGAGTCGTGGTAGAGTCGGACATGGGCATGAGACTACACGGCTATGCGTAAATCTCAGACGTCTATGATGAGATGATAAAAGTAGAGATCTTAAACGAAAATTTGCACTGCAGACTGACTGTTATATCGGTCTCTTGTTTAGATAATCCAACTGCGTCCATGCGAATTTTGTTTGTTCAGTAAGCCTATCATTTTGATCTTGATCACACTTGATCAGGGTCAGCGAGTGATTCCTTTCTTTGAGGAAAAAACTGAGCGAAAAAACTTCTTATGTCTCTCTCCGTTTTATAGTGTCTGCTTCATTTATTAGGCTACAACTTGTAGGCTATCTATTCCATCACCAGCATAAGTCAATGACATCAGTGCATCAGCTCAGCGGCTGATAGTGTAGACTATCACCGGCCGGTCAGTCATGTAGCAGCAGGTTCAAGGCATCGCGCATTTGACAGAACTAGACTGCACCATTTCACTAGCGGGGGGAGGAAAATAAAACGATATGATGAAGAACTCGAGAAAAAAGTTATGGAACTCGATAAACCTAATCTAATTGGTTTATTATACAGGATTCAATTTTGAATATTATCAGAAACGTCTAAAAAGAGCAATATTATTAATATTATGTCATCAGCAACCTCTCTGGGCCTACTGAAAAGTTAGAAAGTGTATCACCTTTCCCCCCCTAGCGGCGCCCCTGGCGATACCCATTCAAGAACGAGCATTGAAATGTTGGATACATTTAAAATCAACTCCCAAAAATACACTCCAGTTTGAGGCCCTAACTACCCAGGAACTGAACCCAACAAAGAGTCCCTTATGCCAGCTGGTAGGCTACTGAAGCTTACTAACCCATTAGCAACAACTAGTACACATCAAGCGTAGACCAGCACTGCTTCCGAAACAAGAATTTGTGTCAAAGCAGCCATCAAACAAGAAAAAGACAACTATTTGGAACACTGGAAAAATCAAACTACCAGCCAAAGCAGAATGCAATTCTATTTGACCCTAAATCGTGAATATAAATTAGCAGCTCAATTCTAATGTCGTTTCCTCATTTGCGAACGGGATGGTGAACTACGAAATAAAAGGTGTGGTGGCTAGCTTTGTCACGATCTGGACTTTGTGTTGTTGTTTTGTGGTCATGTTTCACTGTCTCTCCCCTTGTGATCTGATTCTTGCCCGTTTTGGTTTCCTTGTGTTTTGTTTACGTTTAAGTCCTGTCACCTCTGTCCATGTGCTTTTGTTTTCCTGTCATGTGTTCTGCCCCGCCCCTCGTTTGTGTCACCTGCTCCACTTATCTTTGCCTTGTTTAGCTCTCGTTATTGTTTTCATCTCGTACCTGGCCCTCTTCTGATTTCCTCGTTGTCCATGCCTGCTTGCTGTCATTGCTTTCACCTGTTCTTGTGTGTCATGTGCCTCCTCAGTTGTCTGTCTGCCTTCTGTCTGATTGTTGCTTATTATCCCATTGTCTGCCCTTGATCATTCCCTTCTGATTTGTTCCCTCGTTGTTTGCCCACCTGTGCCCTGTTAGGTTCTGGCCTATCGTGTGTTTTCTTGTGATTTCTTTCTATGTATTTAAGCCGTCGTGTTGCAGTTATTCCTTGTTGCGTCATTGTCTTACCACACCTTGTTCATCTGAAAACCCTGAGAAGTTTAGTAAGTGTCTTGTTTGTAAGTTTAAGTTTTCTGTTTTCTAAATTAATGTTTTCCTCCTCGTGGGTTTTTGTTTTGGAATGAATCTTTGTTACATTTGGTCCTTTTTTGTAGCCCTTTTTAGTTAAATAAAACCCCAACCTTTCCTATACCGTTGTTTGTGTGCTGCATTTGGGTTCTCGCTTTGAAACTCTGACGAGCTTGACATTACTGTTTTCTCCACGTAGGTGAAACGCGAGGACACAAGCATAGGTTGAGTCTGCATATTG
>NC_085877.1:50815480-50817980 GCF_034702125.1 Engraulis encrasicolus
GATGTTTTAATTCAGTCTAGTACTAGTCATACTTGATGGAAAATAATCTTTCATTTAGGGTCTGAATTCTGAATATGTTGAACAGTAAAGTGGTGGGCTAAGGCTTGGACATAACCATGCAAACACACACACAGATTTATTTACAGATTTAAGAAGTAATTGAGAAATGACAAACTCTCTCCATCTCTCTCCACCCCCCCCCCCCCCCCTCTCTCTCCCTCTCCCCCCTCCTCTCTCTCCTCTCAGGTCTGACTCCGCCCACCACCCCACCTCATAAGCTGAGTCCGGAGCGCATCTTCGTCCCTCATCCTCATCATCCTCACCATCGCCATCGTCATCCCCATCCTCATCCTCATCCTCATCGCCGGGGGCTGAAGCGTCCCCATAGCTACAGTGACCATGACTACTGCCAGGCTTCCGTCTCCGTCTCCAAGCACCACCGCCGCCTCGGCATCATCTCCGCGGCAACCACCCAGCCTGTCACCACGACAACAGAGGATGATGCCTACGACCGCCCCCCTGCCCCGAAACACGCTACTAAGGAAACCCCCCAGCCCAGACCCCCCCTCAAAGACCAGCAGGCAGCACACCCCAGACCCCCCCTCAAAGACCAGCACATCCGTGCCCAGCTGGACCGGCACTTTGGACCGCGACACCCCCACCTTGAGGAAGAGGAGGAGAGAGAAGAAGAGGAGGAGAGGGAAGAGGAGGAGAGAGAGGAGGAGGAGGAGAGGGACATGGAGTGGGGGGGTGCAGGGGGGCTCTATGAGGGCCTCTCGGGGGTGTACGGAGGGTGTGTGGGGGGTCCCTCGGCCCTGTCGGAGCTCTTCTCCAGCGGGCTGGAGATGGAGATGGAGATGGAGATGGAGCTGGAGCTTCCTCTCCACACACACACCACCTCGCCCCCCTACAGCCCCCCCTCCCCCTCACACACACACAACACATGGTGAGTACAGCACACATCTATACTCGTGTAGTGTGTGTGTGTGTGTGTGTGTGTGTGTGTGTGTGTGTGTGTGTGTGTGTGTGTGTGTTTTGTGTGTGTGTGTTTTGTGTGTGTGTGTGTGTGTGTGTGTGTGTGTGTGTGTGTGTGTGTGTGTGTGTGTGTGTGTGTTGAATATTGTTATCGCCGTATGCCAGAATGTTTGTGCCGAGGCAGAGGGAGATGTAGAGTATCGGAGGTGGGGAATAATGATAAATGGAAACTAGGAAGTAGGAGCTGGGAAATGGGAGAGGAGAGATGTAGAGTGTCGGAGGTGGGAAATAATGGGAAATGGGAAATAGGAAGTAGTAATTGGGAAATGGTAAATTGGAGAGGGGCGATGACACATTATTGGGTGATATATGAAATAATGAGAAGTGGGAAAATGAAAAGTGGGAGCTGGGAAATAGACAGAGGGGAGATGTAGGATCTGGGAAATGAGAAATGGGAAATAGGAGAGGAGAGATGTAGAGTGTCGGATATGTTGAAAATAATGAGAAGTGGGAAATGGGAAGTAGGAGCTGGGAAATGTTAAATGGGAAATAGGAGAGGGGAGATGTAGAGTGTCGGATATGTTGGAAATAATGAGACATGTGGAATGTGAGGTAGGACGTGAGTTAGTTTAGTTTAGGTAGTTAAGTCCGGGACAAAGTATGTTACTTAAAGGACCAGTTCAGTCAATTTCAATATGCTGTTGTAGGCTATTGCTCACGCTACCCTTGACTTGTCAGTACCCGGTGATGCCACATTTTTCGGCTAAGCCCTTTCCGAGATATGAGCAATTCTAATGGGGGCAGCGTTTGTTTACATTTTTAAAAAATGAAACATAGGCCAACTCCAAATATTTTCCAAAAAGATACTGCTGTTTGCTAGTTGTCTGATGATGTTTTACAACCTTTTGGATGTTTTTGGGAATAAATAAAAATGTTTTTTTGAAATGTAAACAAAGAGCTGCCCCCATTACAATGACCAGGATCTCGGAAACGGTTGAAGAAGAAGTCCAGGGTAGTGTGAGCATTACAACTGCATGTTGAAATTGACCAAACTGTCCCTTTAAGAAAATAAAGACATGACCTGCAACGTCCAGATTACTTGTTAGGAGCTAGTTCCCATCTGCAGTCCCAGGTGACTGTAATTGAATGATCTGCTGATTTGAGTAAGTGTGTGGGGAACACTGATGGCGGGCTAGACCCTAAACGTTTGTACGTTTGTCTTTGTTTTTTTTAATGTATTTTCGGCTTTTAATACAGTTTCACTGATCAACATTGAGCAACTCCCTTTCTCTCCTTACTGAATCACTGTTTTGGAATAGCGCACTGAGCAAAACTCTCCAAAAGAAAGACAAAGGCGCCGATGCCATGTCTACATACAATGCAGTGAATGATTTAGTCATTTGATTGAGTGTGGGAGAGATATAGAATATGGGAGGCATAAGAAATGGGAAATTGGTATTTGCAGATTAATATGGGAAATTGAACATTGGACATGTGAAGTTTGATCGGACATTGGACATGTGAA
>NC_085877.1:50827980-50830480 GCF_034702125.1 Engraulis encrasicolus
AAAACAATGTATTTTCTGGTTGGTCTCTTTTGGGAACTGGATATTCATGGAATTCTTTTTCAAATGTAAGCAACCATGCTAGATGGTATGAGCATGGACTAAGGTTTCAGAATCACCTGGTTGCCAACATGGAACTTGACCTTTAAGGTCAAATTTGAATGTCAAAAACAATGCATTTTCTGGAATATTCATATTCATATTCATGGAATTCTTTTTCAAAAGTTGACAATCATGCTAGAAGTTATCAGCATGGACTAAGGTTTCATGGTCCATGGTTGCCAGCATGGAACCTGACCTTTAAGGTCAAATTTGAAGGTCAAAAGGTCAACCGGGGTAAAACATTTTTTGGGTTTTTTTTGTGATTTCATACAATACAAGTTGTTTGCATGATGAATTGAATAATTAGTACCTGGAGGAGATATTTCGTATTATTTAAATCATTTTAGGTGAGTGAAAGTATTGGAACAAATAATCGTAAAGAAAATAAAACTGTTTTGATGAGGATTCTCCCGAAGTGGACAGCGCTGTCAAAAGTTGCATTTGGGGTAAAGTGGTCGCGAGAGTCACACTTCACCTATTGTAAGTATCAGATGACTCTGGACAGTGATCTAAATCCTAGAGCCACTTTAAACCCAAGACCCAAAAAAACCAAGGAAATGTGCCTTTCTGTTCCAATACTTTAGGGGATATAGTCTTTATTATTAGGGTATGAGTGAAAGTGATTATTGCAAATTGTCAATAACAAGAGTTCATCATATTGTTTCTTTACTTCAATAATAATTAAAACAATAATTAAAATTCAAATGTGATGTCAGTGCATACTGGACATTTATGTATTTAAAGGAGCTATTGTTGCTGTTATTACAAAAAGGTTGTGTCATCCAGATCATGTTCTATCCCTACGGCGTTTAAACATTCTACATTTTAAATCACATGCAGGTATACAGGGCTGTCCATTCCTCAGGCAACTGCAGGCATGTATTGCCCACTTGGTTCTACAACCACATCTTATCAGTCCGACCGTAAGTTACTATGTGGAACTGGAGGTTTCCTTTGCCACACAGCCATCAATTGGTCTACAACTTTCCAACCACCTGTCTCCTCAGTGTCATTGTTAATATGTACTTTGTCAGACTGCAGCCATACATTTGCCTGCTGATTTGCTTATGCAGGATGCAATCCATATGCATCACTTGGTGGTAACATATCAATTGCCTTTTTGTCGTCTGCAAAAAGTTGATCAATACCCAAAGATAAGCATGGTGCTTTGTACAGGTGACACAAAAACGCAAGCCTGGGAAATTGCAACAGAACATTCTACAGTAGTCATGAGAACATCAAGAGAAGTGTGCAATACTTGCTCTACTCTTACTGTAGGTTTTATTTCCTAACCATGATATGACATAGCAAATCAGCAAGTATCCTTCATTGCTATAACCATTTGAAACGCATCAGAAATAACTGAAGTCATTATTTTTTCTATGGAAAGCCTGTGAATTGATGGGGCAAAGCAAATTCACTGGTGAGCCAAGGCATATCCCATTTCATACCGGCAGCTTAATGTGCTTCACAAAGAAGAACTAAGTAATCGAGATGACCAGAATGAAAACGTAAAAAATACAAGTTTAAAGTTAATTTTATGCTAATGAGCTATGATGAATGTCTAAGGATGACAGGCTAGAGCCCCATAATGATAAGCCAAATCAAACATTATATTATAGGCCTACTAATTATTTAGTATACAGTATCGTGCAAACAACTTGTATTTTATGAAAGCACAGATTATTGATCTCGGTTGACCTTTTGACCTTCAAATTTGTTCCATATGGTAAAAAAAAAAGTTTAAAAAGTTCCATATGGTAACCAGGTGATTCTGAAACCTTAGTCCATGCTGATAAGTTCTAGCATGGTTGTCAACTTTTGAAAACAATAATTCCATGAATATAAAGATCACCAAAAAAGACTAACCAGAAAATACATTGTTTTTGACCTTCATATTTGACCTTAAAGGTCAAGTTCCCTGTTGGCAACCAGGTGATTCTGAATCCTTAGTCCATGCTGATGACTTCTGGCATGGTTGCCCACTTTTAACATCTTTTTAACAATTTTTAACTAAATAACACTGTTATTTGACCGTGTTTGACCTTTTGACCTTCATATTTGACCCTAAAGGTCAAGTTCCATGTTGGCAACCAGGTGATTCCGAAACCTTAGCCCATGCTGATAACCTTTGGCATGGTTGCCAACTTTTGAAAAATAATTCCATGAATATACAGTTCCCAACAAAGATTAGCAAGAAAATACCCCGTTTTTTGACCTTTTGGCCTTCAAATTTGACCCTAAAGGTCAAGTTCAGTGTTGGCAACAAGTTGATTCTGAATCCCTAATCCATGCTGATGGCTTCTGGCATGGTTGCCCACTTTTAACAACTTTGTAACATTTTTTAACTAAATAACACTGTTATTTGACCGTGGTTGACCATTTGACCTTCATATTTGAC
>NC_085877.1:50842980-50852980 GCF_034702125.1 Engraulis encrasicolus
CTCCTCTCGCACCTGCTCCTCTCGCACCTGCTCCAAACACTCCTGCTCCTCCTGCTCCTCTATCTTCTTCAGCCCCATCATCACCCACACGCCCCATCACCCTCCACATCACCTGCCATCATCACCCACCATCATCATCATCACCAACACCCATCATCATCACCATCACCAACACCTCATCCTGACGCCCATCCAACATCTCCATGATCAACATCTTCAACATCTCCATGATCAACATCTTCAACATCTCATCTCATCTCATCTCATCTCATCTCATCTTCAACATCTTCAACATCTCATCTCATCTCATCTCCCGATCCCCACTCACAACTAGCAGAAGTTTTACATAAATAACCTGCAAAGAGAATTATACACAGTATAGTACATACGCATATGGCCTACGCGTATACAGTGAGATCTTACACTGCTCTTACACACATGCCATACAACATACAACATGCAACATACACATGAAGCGTACAGTGAGATCTGCAGCGCTGTATACCCGTCTGCGCATATGCGTATGGGAATCATATATGTGTAATATATTATGCATATATACTCAGCAAAGTTTACAAGGGAAGGGAAGCTGCATAAACAAAAAGGGACAAGCAAGACACTGTGTGAGGTGAGGAAGGAGTCTTCCAAAGGGGTCTTCTGAAGGGGTCTTCTGAAGGCACCTTCCAAAGGAGTCTCCTAAGGTACCTTTCAGGAGATCCTCAAGGGTCTGTCCAAGGAGTCTTCTGAAGGGGGTCATCTGAAGGGTCTTCTGAAGGGTCTTAGGAAGGGTCTTCCAAAGGTACCTTCTAAAGGAGTTGTTCCAAAGGAGTCTTCTGAAGGAACCTTCCAAAGGTACCTTTCGGGAGATCCTCAAGGGTCCTTTCAAGGTAACTTCAAAGGGTCCTTCCAAGGTAACTTCCAAGGGTCCTTCCAAGGTAACTTCAAAGGGTCCTTCCAAGGTAACTTCCAAGAGATCTTTGGCAGCCGAGATCTTCAAAATCGAACACACTGTGCGAGGGTCTTCCAAGGGTCCTTCATCAAGGTTTGGGGCCTACGGAGGGATCACAATCGCTCGCTCGCTCGCTCGTCTACTGACTCACTGTGCAAAGATCTACTTAGAGGATGCTTCCAAAGGTTCCTCAACAGCAAAGACACTGTGCAAAGATCCCTACCGAGAGACCTTGTAAGGGCCCTTCAGCTCTGGAGAGACTTTGTAGGGGATCTATTGGTCTACCATTGGGGGACCTTTGTGGCCCCACCGTTTGGGGATCACTGGTCTACGGAGACACTGTGTGAAGGCCCACCAGCTACTGTGAAGCTACTGAGAAGGCCGTCGTGGTCTACCACTGCACAGGACTTGAGGCTCCCTGGGAAAAGAAACTCGGCAGCTTGTTCAAACCTTCTCGTCCTTTTGTTCTATCTTGAGAGTAATGTTATTCTTTTATAATACTAGTGAGAATATTCTTTTATAGATGTTGGCGTATGGATGTTGTACGGAGTTCCGTGTTCCGGAATGTTCCGAGGTGTGGTGTTTTGGAGTTCGTGATCTGTCTACATTTGCAGAAAGAGAAAATGTACTAACGCAATTCACACAAGCTCACACTTTAGAGTTTTTAGAGTATTTTTTATTTTGTGTACATAAATACGATATATCAAAGTTGTTTATTTAAATACGATATATCAAAGTTGTTTATTTAAATACGATATATCAAAGTTGTTTATTTGGTATGGTATACAGCTATGCAGTGTGTGAAATTTGCAGCCTTTTTTTAAAAAACGAGATTTTTCTTACTGGAGAATGTGTAGGCTCCAGCTGCTGTGAGGCGTTTTACATGATTGTAGTCGAGCCTGAATCTGATTGGTTGACTGCTCGGCGGGACAGCCAATCAGCAGCTTTTATTTCTAACGGCAGAGTTAGCCAGCCAGTAGCCACGCGGCTCTTTCATCTGATTTGAACTTTTTTGTCCAATCAGTGTTTTTCTTGTAGAGCTGGTGTCGCTAGTGTATTACTGCTTTATTTTCATGGCTATAGGAGTGCTGAGGGGAATCCAGCGATGTCTTTTTGTAAACGCTAGGGGGGCGCTGTAACAGCATGGCCCCACTAGGGGGTGCTGTTCATCCCCAGTCATACTCCCCTCCTGCTTTTTCGGTAGACTTGATTGTTTTGATATTCGCTCTCTGCCCTCTGTGGGCACACTGATCTCACGTGCTGTTCCGATATTTATTGCAAATAATAATAATAATGAAAATAATAATAACAGTAATAATAATCATCAAGGTTTATAAAGACGCCACCGCGGTGGCACTTTACAGATTTTAATATTTATTTTTATTTTGTAATTTGATTTTCTTATTTGACGAGCAATCAACAGGATGATGGCGTGAGCTGCTGGGGCTGAGTGTCGCATTCGGACGTAATCAGTGTGTGTGTGTGCGCACGCGCGTGTGTGTGTGCGTGTGCGTGTGTGTGTGTGTGTGTGTGTGTGTGTCCTGCCTCCAGCCAGTGTGAGATCTTCCTGATGAAGGAGAGTAGCTTTTACTTCTTTTCCTTCGATGTTTTTATTTTGTACTAAAGACACACAAAGCAATAAATGATTTCGCAGGTATTTTACGGATCCTGGGGTGTTTAGATAAATGATTTCGCAGGTGTTTGTGGATCCCGGGGTGTTATGGGTATTTGGGTATTCTGTTGTACTGACACCAGGGCTGGTCTGGGGGAGAAATAGGGCCCAGGCACCTTTGGCTTTAAGGGGCCCCCTCATAAGTTGAGAAATAGGGCCCGGGCACCTTTGGCTTTAAGGGGCCCCCTCATAAGTTGAGAAATAGGGCCCGGGCACCTTTGGCTTTAAGGGGCCCCCTCATAAGTTGAGAAATAGGGCCCGGGCACCTTTGGCTTTAAGGGGCCCCCTCATAAGTTGAGAAATAGGGCCCGGGCACCTTTGGCTTTAAGGGGCCCCTCATAAGTTGAGAAATAGGGCCCGGGCACCTTTGGCTTTAAGGGGCCCCCTCATAAGTTGAGAAATAGGGCCTGGGCACCTTTGGCTTTAAGGGGCCCCCTCATAAGTTGAGAAATAGGGCCCGGGCACCTTTGGCTTTAAGGGGCCCCTCATAAGTTGAGAAATAGGGCCCGGGCACCTTTGGCTTTAAGGGGCCCCCTCATAAGTTGAGAAATAGGGCCCGGGCACCTTTGGCTTTAAGGGGCCCCCTCATAAGTTGAGAAATAGGGCCCAGGCACCTTTGGCTTTAAGGGGCCCCTCATAAGTTGAGAAATAGGGCCCAGGCACCTTTGGCTTTAAGGGGCCCCCTCATAAGTTGAGAAATAGGGCCCGGGCACCTTTGGCTTTAAGGGGCCCCCTCATAAGTTGAGAAATAGGGCCCGGGCACCTTTGGCTTTAAGGGGCCCCCTCATAAGTTGAGAAATAGGGCCCAGGCACCTTTGGCTTTAAGGGGCCCCCTCATAAGTTGAGAAATAGGGCCCGGGCACCTTTGGCTTTAAGGGGCCCCCTCATAAGTTGAGAAATAGGGCCCGGGCACCTTTGGCTTTAAGGGGCCCCTCATAAGTTGAGAAATAGGGCCCGGGCACCTTTGGCTTTAAGGGGCCCCTCATAAGTTGAGAAATAGGGCCCGGGCACTTTTGGCTTAAAGGGGATGCCTCATAAATAATTAGCGGCGAAGAACTGACTCTCTGCTGGGCCCCGCACCCTCGTGGATCCCTATTTTCAGAAATGTAAAAAAAATAAAAAAATAATAAATAATGTATTTTTTTAACATTTCTGAAAATAGGGGCCCACGAGGGTGCGGGGCCCACGGGGAAATGCTCGCTCTGCCAGATGGCCAGGGGCCCATGAGGGTGCGGGGCCCACGGGGAAATGCCCGCTATGCCAGATGGCCAGTCCAGCCCTGTGCTGATGTACAAATCTGCGTTGCTCTTCACAAGTCGCTTACGTCAATGCCAAACTGAAGTTTACACTTTTTCTTTCTTGACTTTTTTTAAAAGATCTTGTATTTGATGTAAAAAAAAAAAAGTCTATATCTATATCTCTATCTATATGAATATATACAATAATAATACTCTTGACATAATACACATGAATACAAAAATAATGAATAGTAATTATGAAAATCAATATAGAAAAAAAAAAACAAAAGCAATAAATTATTTTTCCGACTTCCTTCGTGTTTTAGCTGATTGTGGTCCTAGCTGAGCTGCCGTTACTGACACACACATCTAGCCCCGCCCCCTTACTGACACACACACGCCTTAGTCCCTCCCCTAGCCCCGCCCCCTTACTGACACACACTAGCCCCGAACCTTTACTGACACACACACACACGCCTTAGTCCCTCCTCTAGCCCCCCCCACGCCTTAGTCCCTCCCCTAGCCCCGCCCCCTTACTGACACACACACATCTTAGTCCCTCCTCTAGCCCCGCCCCCACGCCTTAGTCCCTCCTCTAGCCCCGCCCCTATACTGTGACATACATGCTAGCCCCGCCCCTATACTGTGACACACACATAAAACCCCGCCCCTATTACTGTGACACCTTATCCTAACCACTGCAATAACCAGCACTGATATACCACACACACACGCTCATACACACCCACCCACACACACACACACACACACACACACACACACACACACACACACACACACGCTCATACACACCCACCCACACACACACACACACACACAGCATACAACTCAATACATATCATCACCATTTTTACACACAGAGTAAAAACTATAGTGTCAGTGTGTGTGCACATCTCACAAACCCAGACACACACACACATACACACACACACACACACACACACACACACACACACACACACACACACACACACACACACACACACACACACACACACACACACACACCAATCCCCCTCCCCCACCCCCGTAATGGCGTTAGTGTGTGTGCGGGCGGTCAGTAATGGCGTGTCAGTGTGTGTGTGTGCTAGCCGTGGCTTTACTGTGTTTCTATACGACGCTTTGTAACTCAGTAGCATAGCAATAGCAGCAGACTGTACCTGAACAGGGTGGCCGTGTGGAAGAGTGTGTGTGTGTGTGTGTGTTTGTGTGTGTGTGTGTGTGTGTGTGTGTGTGTGTGTGTGTGTGTGTGTGTGTGTGTGTGTGTGTGTGTGTGTGTGTGTGTGTGTGTGTGTGTGTGTGTGTGTGTGTGTGTGTGTGTGTGTGTGTGTGTGTGTGTGTGTGTAGCAATATAGCAGCTCACTGTAGCGACTGCAGAGGACCATAGCACTGCTTCACTGTGTGTGTGTGTGTGTGTGTGTGTGTGTGTGTGTGTGTGTGTGTGTGTGTGTGTGTGTGTGTGTGTGTGTGTGTGTGTGTGTGTGTGTGTGTGTGTGTGTGTGTGTGTGTGTGTGTGTGTGTGTGTGTGTGTGTGTGTGTGTGTGTAAGAGACTGTGTGTGTATGTGTGTGTGTGTTCTTCATGTTGCCTTTTCGCCCTGCCAGTCAGTCCCTCCTCTGTGGTTTTACCTGTTGTTGGTTCTACCTGTACCTGTCGGTTCTAGAGCTGTCTCCCTGTTCTCCTGTTCTCCTGTTCTCCTGTTCTATACCTGTTCTACCTGTTCTACTGTTTTACCTGTGACTGTGTTCTGTCCCCTAATGATGCCAATCAAACGCCAATAAAGGGAACGATGTTTCACCTGACGCTGTGTTACCTGCCTCTCTGTCACCTGTGTTACCTGCCTCTCTGTCCTCCGATGTTTCACCTGACTCTGTATTACATGCCTCTGTCACCTGTGTCACCCGCCTCTCTGTCACCTGTGTCACCTGCTTCCCCGCCTCTCTGTCACCTGTGTCACCCGCCTCTCTGTCACCTGTGTTACCTGCTTCCCCGCCTCTCTGTCACCTGTGTTACCCACCTCTCTGTCACCTGTGTCACCTGTGTTACCTGCCTCTATGTCACCTGTGTCACCCGCCTCTATGTCCTCTGTGTTACCTGCTTCCCTGTCCTCTCTGTCATCTGTGTTACCTGCCTGTCACCTGTGCTACCTGCCTCTCTGCCGCCCGTGTTATCCGCCCTCTCTGTCCTGTGTTACCTGTCTTTCTGTCACCTGTGTCAACTGTGTTGCCTGTCGTCTTTGTCATCTGTGTCACCTGTGTCACCTGTGTTGCCTGTCGTCTCTGTCGCCTGTGCTTTTCTGTCTCCTGTCCTTGAGGCCTCGTGCTTCACTGACACCCCGCCCCCGTGGACAAAACTATAAAGGTTCCCCACAGTCACAACAGCTTCCGTGGACAAAACTATAAAGGTTCCCCACAGTCACAACAGTTTTGGCAAATGAGAACATTATTGTTGAATTCTGCTTTTGCGACATATTGAACTAAACTTGCGACATCCCGAGGTCACAAGCACAAGGGATATTTGAAAGCTGATGTCCTTACCTAGAGCCTGTACTCTGATGTTTCACTTGATGCTGCCTCTCTCTCACCTGTCTCTCTCTCACCTGTCTCCGACTTAACTTTGTCTTACCTGTCTCTCTCTCACCTGTCTCTGTCTTAACGTTGTCTTATCTGTCTCTCTCTCACCTGTCTCTATCCTGACGGTGTCTTGAGCCCTATTCAGACAGGACTAGTTTTATGTATGGACATGGGGAAATGTGATTTTTATCTCTGAACGTCAGTAATAGAAATGGCTGACTAGGATTAAAATGTGGTGGGAAGAAGTGTGAGGGGTAAATTATTACACAACGCTGTGACAGTGTTGTCATGACGTGCGTGTCATCTCACAATATATTACTGATTTTTGAGCGTATTATTGTGAATCCATGAAGACATTTGGTCCCGTGGACCAAATATAAAAACTGGCTGCTAGTTTACTACCCTGTCAGAATCCATTCTAATGTGTCAGTATGCATGCCTTCATCTGCTTTCAATGTGTTTGACCTGATTTTGACAGCAAACACAGTTTGGAAAAACTCCTTAAAACAAAATCTGACTGCTTACTTCAAGGCTGTAATGTTTACAAGCCCAGAGAGATGAGATATAATGTGCGTTTCATGCACTTAACCAGAAAGCTCTACATAGGATCTTATTTACACAGGATTCTCTCCTCTCCTTTCTCCTCTCCTCTTCTCTTCTCTTCTCTTCTCTTCTCTTCTCTTTCGCCGGACTCTTTCCCTTATTTCTCTTTTCCTCTTCTATTCCTTCTCTCCTCTTCCCTTCTCTTCTCTATCTCTCTCTCTCTTCTCTTCTCCCTCTCTCTCTGTCTTCCTCTCCTCTTCTCCTCTCCTCTCTCTTCTCCCCCTCTCCTCTCCTCTCCTCTCCTCTCTTTAATGCTTTTGTCCATGTTTCCTGATCTGTCTGAGTGTTACTAAGAGAAGCTCCAGGACAATGTCCTCATTTGCCAAGGCTTAATTATGACGTTTCTGTCTACTGGCCTTCATCAATTCGGCATAGCTCTTTCCTCTTTGTCCACTTGCCTCTCCGCTCCTCCTCTCCTCTCCTCTCCTCTCCTCTCCTCCTTTACTCTCATCTCCTCTCCTCCCTTCTCTCCTTTCCTCTCCTCTCCTCCTCTCCTATCCTATCCTCTCCCCTCCCCTTCTCTCCTCACCTCTCCTCACCTCTCCTCCTCTCTCCCCCCCCCTCCTCTCCTCCCCTCTCCTCTCTCTTCCCTCCCTCTCATCTCTTCTCCTCTCCTCTCCTCTCCTCCCCTCTCCCCTCCCCTCTCCTCCTCTTCTCTCCTCTCCTCTCTTCCCCTCTCCTCTCCTCTCTCCTTTCCCCTCTCCTCTCCTCTCCCCACCTTCCTCTCCTCTCCTCCTCTCCTCTCCTCTCCCCTCTTCTTTCCTCTCCTCTCCTCTCCTCTCCTCTCTTCCCCTCTCCTCTCCTCTCTTCTCCTCCCCTCCTCTCCTTTCCTCTCCTCTCCTCTCCCCTCTCCTCTCCTCCTCTCCTCTCCTCTGTCTCTGCCTCCTCATCCCGACCCCCTTCTCCATACCGGGCATTCCTTAAGCACCCCCCCCCCCTCATATTTAATACTGTGCATTCCTTACCCCCACACCCCCCCCCCCCCCCTATTTAATACCGGACATTCCTTACCCCCCCCCCATTTCTAATACTAAGCTTCCTAATAAAAATACCCCTCCCCCTTTCATTACCTGACATTCCTTAGCCCTCCACTCTCTCTCCCACCCTCTATCTCCCTCTCTCCCCTCTCTCTTCCCTCTCTCTCCGCCTCTCTCTTCCCTCTCTCCTCCTCCTCTCTCCTCCTCTATCTCCCTCTCTCATCCCCCTCTCTCCTCCTCCCCCTTCCCTCTCTCTCCTCCTCTATCTCCCTCTCTCCCCTCTCTCTTCCCTCTCTCCACCTCTCTCCTCCTCCCTCCCCCTCTCTCTATCTCCTCCTCTATCTCCCTCTCTCCCCTCTCTCTCACCCTCTATCTCCCCTCTCTCTCACCCTCTATCTCCCTCTTTCCTCCTCCTCTCCCTCTATCTCCCTCTTTCCTCCTCCTCTCCCCCCCTCTCTCCCACCCTCTATCTCCCTCTCTCCCCTCTCTCTTCCCTCTCTCCTCCTCCTCTCTCCCTCTCTTCTCCTCCCTCTCCCCCACTCTCTCTTCCCTCTATCTCACCCTCTCTCCTCCTCTCCCATCCCCCTCCCACTCTCTCCTCTCTCTCCTCCTCTATCTCCCACTCTCTCCTCTCTCTTCCTTCTCTCTTTCTTCTCTCTCTTTTCACTCTCTCTTTCCCCTCTCTCTCCTCCCCCTCTGTCCTTTCTTTTTCTCCTCTCTCTCCTCTCTCTTCCCTCTGTCCTCCCCCTCTCCCTCTCCCTCCTCCTCATCCCTCTCTCTCTCCCCCTCTCTACTTTATTACCATGCATTCCTGACTCCAGCTTCATACTCCTCAGTCTCCCACATATATGTCCAGACAGAGCCCTCATTCTGATGTTGGGAAAGACACGTGCGGGACAGCCGGCTGGAGAAAGGCATCCGTTGATTAAAGTATCCGTTGGGAGAGAAATGGCCTGTTAATGCTGCAAGTCTTAGGGCTCAGACATACCAAAGCCAAACGGAACGGTCACGGGACGAACGCGGCCTTTCTGCTTAGTTTCAGCCAGCGTGTTTTTCTCTGCCTTTCACACTGACAGCGTTGGCGTGCACGGCCAGTCCTGTTAAAAAAAAAATCCACAGCTAAAGCTAGCATTTAAATGACTATTTATTTAAACTATCTTTTGTTCTGCACTTTATGATCTTATTGTTCCTGTTTTAGGCCTGCATTAGCCAACTAGCTTTGCCCCTCGCTGTTGTCCAGGGGGCTGATACAGGATATAAAACCCTCTCCGCTAGTGGCCGTGTTTTGATGAACTGAACTTTACCCTGTCTGTCTTACATCTCTCTATTCCTGCTTTCTCCTCTCCTTCCTTTGTTTTTTTGGTCCTGTGTGTGTGTGTGTGTGTGTCTGTGTGTGTGTGCGTGATGACTGTGGGTCATGTGACCATCTGAGGACACTTGACCCCTCCCACTGCCCGTCTGACTCCACCCACTACCCACCTGACACCACCCACTCTCCACTGTCCTCACGGTGTGGGTGGTGTTAAACACTGTGCATTTAAAGTTGTCCACAAATGTGCACGAGACGATGAGCTCGCACCAGTTTAATGTGTCAGGTGGGGAGGAGGAGCTGAAGTGGAGTGTGGTATTAATGGCTCTTTAGCGGGATCCGGATCTTAGTGGCTCGTTCCTTTCAAAGAGCCATTAAAAAATGGCTTTTTTGGCTCTTTTTATTTGGGCTCTTTTATTTATTATTATTTATTATATATTATTTATTCAGTGTTTAGAATGTAATATTTTGCCACTCTTTAAGGCAAACAATTGTGTTTTTTCCCCAAATTGAATTACTCTGGTCGAGGTCACATGCTTAAAATGAATGAAAAATGAACGAAATAACAGTCGAGTGGCTCCCCCAGCTGTGATCCGGTTCCCATCGTTCACTTCAGGGAGCCGTTCAAAAGAACGACACACCTCTAGTGCGGTGCACAC
>NC_085877.1:50875480-50880480 GCF_034702125.1 Engraulis encrasicolus
CAACACAACACATTACATTACAACACAACACATTACATTACAACACAACACATTACATTACAACACAACACAGTACAACACAACACATTACATTACAACACAACACATTACAGTACAACACAACACAACACATTACAGTACAACACAACACAATACATCAAAACACAACACAACACATCAAAACACAACACATCAAAACACAACACAACACATTACAACACAACACATCAAAACACAACACAACACATTACAACACAACACAACACATTACTACAAAACACAACACATCAAAACACAACACAATACATCAATACACAACACATCACATTACTACACAACACAACACAACACATTACAACACAACACAACACAACACAACATCTTTATCTTTTAAAAGCTTTGAGATGGTCATCCATGCTTTTATTACCTCCCGCCTGGACTATTGCAATGCTCTATATGCTGGCATTAATTCCTCATCCATCTCACGCCTGCAATTAGTCCAGAATGCTGCTGCCCGACTTCTCACCAAAACACGAAGGCGGGAACACATAAGACCTGTGCTTGCAGCTCTTCACTGGCTCCCCATACGTTTTAGAATAAATGTTAAGATTCTTTTATTTGTTTTTAAATCCCTTCTTGGCATGGCACCCTCTTACCTGTCCGATCTTTTAAAAAAGCACACCCCCTCCAGGGGCCTCAGGTCAGTTGACCAAGGCCTCCTAGTCGTGCCCCCCTCCAGACTGAAGAGTAGAGGAGACAGAGCCTTTGCGGTCATAGGCCCGAAACTCTGGAACGAGCTCCCAGCCCACATACGTTCGGCCCCATCCCTATCGGTTTTTAAAAACCATCTTAAGACACATTTTTATGCCTTAGCTTTTAACCAGTGGTGGACGAAGTACACCAGTTATGTACTTGAGTAAAAGTACAGTTACCTTGCATTGAAAACTACTCAAGTAAAAGTAAAATTATTCACCTCACTTTTTTACTTGAGTAGAAGTACAAAAGTATCTGCCGTCAAAAATACTTAAGTACTAAAAGTAAAAAGTAAAAACTTAAAAATGAAGCCTTTGGTGCAATTTTAATATGTAAGTGTTGTAGGCCTAGTTTGGTCATAACTAATTACATATAAATAATAATTGCATAGGCTATACCAACATGTTAGAACTAGGCCATAACAGGCCTCAGAAACACTGTGGAGTAAGTCCATGGATGTTATAGCATCAGAAGTTCATTTTCACCTCTCTAAACATTTAATACTGACTCTAACATGCCCAAAAGAACAAATGAAAGGGCCATTAATATTAAGAATGATTAGGCTGAAATTGGTTATATGCCTATTAGAACAACTACTATAATACCCCCCAGCCGTAGGCCTACAGTCCAGTATATGCCTACTTATTTGTGACAGCAAGGAGTTAGAGTAGCCAATAAAGTACTTTATGTTTAATTTTTGTTATAATTATGGTTTTGGTAGACCTCTTCTTCTTCTTCTTCTTCTTCTTCTTCTTCTTCTTCTTCTTCTTCTTCTTCTTCTTCTTCTTATTATTATTATTATTATTATTATTATTATTATTATTATGTCGTGTTTGGTTATGTTAAGGTTGGCTTAGGCCTATGTATGGACAAACAGACTTCTTGTGATTCTACGCTACCTTTAAAGATAGGAACATCTTCATATAGGCCTACTTGTAATGGTCTCTATTTGCTAGATGCCAATGATTTGCAATAGCCTACTTGATACAACTTAATTGGAACACTTATCTGTCTGATCATGAAAAAGCCTTTTGTGCCTGTGCACATCACTGGGCCAATATTTAGCCAAAGTCCACTTTTTTTTTTTACTTTGTTACTGTTGTTTTTTACAATCTCACTTTAGTGGTATTGCCACATATCCACTGTAGTCCTGACTTAAGGGAAAGGATAGGCCTACATGTTGCAAGGATACATGTTGCATGTAGCCTCACTTTGCAACATATGGTGGGCATGCCAATCCTCATGTAAAGATGCAAACCCTTTACACAAGCCTCTTTTCCATAAAGTTGAAGCAAATCATTTTTGGTGACAGGGGAGTCTATTAGACAAGTAGGCCTAACTAATTGATATCCCCAACTACTTCAGAAAATACTGCAATGTATTGAGGGGAAAGAATGCTCACGGAGTTGTGCGCCTGGATGGTTTGGAATAAGCATTTAGGCATCCTGTGTACTTGACTCAAGAAACCAACACGCTACAAAAGCGGCAATAATGTGACTCTATTGTAAGCCATAACACAGATATAACACAGTAAGTCAAATAAGCAGTAGGGCCTACATTAAGTATCAATTCGCTGATTATTCAGTTCAAACGCGAAGCCTATCTGACAAATTTCGTCTTGTCAGGCGAGTGCAGCCTGCGAGCTAAACCTCTTCCCGCTCACACAACGAATACGGCGTGCAGATTAATACACTCTAACAACGTTATTGTCGCCTGCTTTATTGTTTTGCTGTGCTTTCCGCGTGTTACTAGAAAGTACCGTTGGCGTTTCTTCTTATTTCAATTCGTCTCGCAAGACGCAACAGTGGGCACATCAGTGGTCTTGCTCTGCTCGCTTTCCTTCTAAAACTAAATCTGTACAGTAGAGCTTGTTGTCACGTGACACATTACAACCAATCACAATGGCGAATCTCTGAGTCTGCCAATCGGATTCAGTTTCACTTTCTTCACACAATCTCAGATTTCATTTGATCAGGGCATTACAAATGAATTAATTCACCTGCCGTGTATCGCCTAAAAAAAAGGAACGAGTAAGGAACGAGTGTTTCTGTAAATGTAACGAAGTGAAAGTACTAAATTTTGCTTTGAAATGTAGTGAAGTAAAAGTATAAAGTCTTACCAAATAAAAATACTTGAGTAAAGTATGAAAGTATGAAAATGTTACTTAAGTACAGTAACGAATTACATTTACTTCGTTACTGTCCACCACTGCTTTTAACTCTCTATAAACTTCCTAGTTTTTCTTATCTAGTGTTTTACTTATTATTTGCCCTTCTTCTAATCTGTAGTTTTTGCATATTTATTGGCACCTAATTAGCCTCTTTTTTATTTTTATTTTTCACACACTTCTTGTATATATGCACTTTCCATTGGTTATTATTGTTTTTAAGGGCTTCAAAGATTACACTGTTTCTATGTTTATTTTTATTTTTGTTGTCTTTGTGCGTCTTAAGGGGTCCTCAAGTCCTTTTATCTGCCTGTCCAGCACTTTGGTCAGCTATCGTGTTGTATTTTAAAGTGCTCTATAAATAAACTTGACTTGACTTGACAACACAACACAACACATCAAAATACAACACAACACAGCACAACACAACACATTACAACACAACACAACACATTACTACAAAACACAACACATCAAAACACAACACAATACATCAATACACAACACATCACATTACTACACAACACATCACACCGGGGTCTGCCCATTGGTCAGACAATAAGCCATAGAGGAGCACGAAAAACATCTCATTAGTCAGACAGCCTACTGCAGATCACATGACATCAGCTTCAGCCAATAGGGATCGGTACTGCAGATCACATGACAGCAGCTTCAGCCAATAGGGATCGGTACTGCAGATCACATGACAGGTGCTTCAGCCAATAGGGATCGGTACTGTAGATCACATGACAGCAGCTTCGACCAATAGGGATCCTCACAGTGGATCAGGACTGCACCACCAGCCAATCAAAATCATTACAGCCAATCACATGACATCAGCTTCAACCAGTAGGAATCACCCCAGAGCAGGCCAGGGTTAGACCAATCAGGGGCTCAATACGGACCAGATCTGTACCACTAGCCAATAGGAATCATCACAGCCAATCACATGACCACCGATTCCGCCGCCTCTGGCACTACATTACACTACTACAACGTCCTCACCCTGGACCAATAGGAAATGATCAAGCTCACCCTCATCCAATAGAAATAAAGAAAACCATCCTGAACCAATAGGAGATGACCATCCAAGTCAAGTCAAGTCAAGTCAGCTTTTATTGTCAGTTTCTTCATATACACAGGTAGTACAAGGAAATTGAAATTACATTTTTCTCTCTATACCATGTAGGACATTGACATACACAGGACTGATATTTACAAACTGACATCTAAGTACAAGACAGGACAAGTAATAGTGATAGACCAATCCTGGACCAATAGGAGAGTACCATCCTCAACCAATAGGATATGCCCATCCTCATCCTCAACCAATAGGAGATGCCCATCCTCAACCAATAGGAGATGCCCATCCTCATCCTCAACCAATAGGAGAGGACCTTTCATCCTCAACCAATAGTGGCGGACCATCCTCATCCTGAACCAATAGGAAACGACCATCCTCGTCCTGAACCAATAGGAAACGACCATCCTCATCATCAACCAATAGGAAACGACCATCCCCATCCTGAACCAATTGGAAACGACCATTACAACCAGCAGCCACACAAATCAAACCATGGAGGTAGTATAAGGCCTGGAGAGAGTGAAATAGTCCCGCATATTTTTCATTGAGCTCATTTCCGATACCAGTTTACTCAGCCAATTACGTGCCATGTTACTCACTGACCAAAAGGCTATATGGAAGACGAGCATTGGATGCATGTAGGTATCACAAGGTGCCCAACCACAGACCTGTAAAGGTATCATAAGGTGCCCAAAACTAAACTTGCGCATCCACCAATCATCATGAGTGAAGTGGTATCGGAAATGAGCGAATTTGTGAAAATGGCGACGAGGAAGTGCCCTGCTAATCTGCAAAGCTAACCAGCCAAATCCTGACCCCCATCCAAGTCAAGTCAAGTCAAGTCAGCTTCTATTGTCAGTTTCTTCATATGCACAGGTAGTACAAGGAAATTCAAATTACGTTTTCTCTCGATACCATTAAGGACATAGACATACACAGGACTGACATTTACAGACTGACATCAAAGTGCAAGACAGGACAAGTAATAGTGATGGA
>NC_085877.1:50897980-50905480 GCF_034702125.1 Engraulis encrasicolus
GTGTGTGTGTGTGTGTGTGTGTGCTGTGTGTGTGTGTGTGTGTGTGTGTGTGTGTGTGTGTGTGTGTGTGTGTGTGTGTGTGTGTGTGTGTGTGTGTGTGTGTTAATGTGTGTGTATGTGTGTGTGTGTGTGTGTGTGTGTGTGTGTGTGTACGTGCATGCGTGCGTGTGTGCGTGCGTGTGTGCGTGTGTGTGTGTGTGTGTGTGCGCGCGCGTGCATGCGTGCGTGTGTGCGTGCGTGCGTGCGTGCGTGCGTGCGTGTGTGTGTGTAAAGGATATGATTGAGTAGATTAAATGTACACTGTGCAGGAAATGGTCAAAAAAGGTACTGCAACTATGCTATTCATTGGAAATGGGCTGTCTATTGCCAAATTTGATCTTTACTTGAAAGTGTACTAAGTAATAAACAAATGTTTTCTAGTAAGGTCCAATTACAGTCATTGTTTGCAGCTAAAAAATGCTTTTTTTTTTATATATTCAAGATCCCCCTTTTCATGTATGAAAAGTGCAATTTTTCCAGTCATAATGAATACTTAGAATTTGATGGTGGTGGTAAGTATTCATGAAAAAGGTAACATTAGTGACATGGTAACATTAGTGAATGTGCAGCATGAATTCTGGAAATAAACAACTACAAATCTCACACAGTGTCCCTTTAAGCATATCACTTTAGCTAGTGTAACATAGTCATTGTAAAACACTATAAAGTATATGCTTTAGCATAGGTTATTTATAGTGCAGATAGGTTATCATTGTCACTGTAAAGTACAGTTGACATAATTATCTTGAGTATCATGAAAAGCGCTACATAAAACGTATATATTATTTTTATTATTATAATGATTGTAAAGGGCAGTTAGCCTACACAGCAAATGTGCCCGAGTTAATTTTTTAGTGCTAGTGTTAATTAACAGGGGTCACTGGTCATTTTACTCAGAATTGAGTAACATTAACTTCCTCTGGAGTCAGTCCCGGATAGTGTCAGAGTTAATATCTGTAGTTATAATAAAATCTCCGGATTCACACTGTGACGCGTTAGATTGGCCACACCCACCCTTTGAATCGCCTGCTGGAGCGACTGGGCTGGGAGTGGGACACTGTCAGCAGCGGCAGCGGTTAACCATACTTTGTCGTGGAAAATCTTTCCTTTATATGGTAAGTTACGTTTTGGCCGATACAAATGTCACTTTGGGATTTATATAATCGTTTCGTGGTTGATTCTGTCAGCTGGGTAAGTAAGCGAATTAGGCTAACTAACTAACGTTAGCTTAGCATGCTAGTTGACCAACACTGCACTGGACCAGGGTTTAGTAAACAATAGTCCTCTGAAATAGTGTATGTTGTTCATACCGGAAGGTTTTTTGAGCAATTTGTTAGAATTTGAAATACTCTACACGGTTGGAGTGTAGTATGTCGACACTGCATATGTGCAAAATATCTTATGTTGCAAGCAGCCAATGCAATGTGGCTAGTTTGGTAACTTGGTGTAGGGTTGAACTAACTGATACTACATTTCGGTTTCCTATGAACGTTTATTAATGATACACCGGCGTTTTGGGTCTGCAATGGTTGCAACGGTCCCTTGAAATATGGAACGCCATGGTAGTTAAATCGTGCGGTGAGGGACGCGATTTGTCCGGTATTTTCATGGATGACTGGAACAAGACACCCGCACATCAACTCTAGCTCTAGAACCAGCTGTTGAGAGCGCGACCAAGTTGAGGTCTGTGTTCGGTGCTCCATCGTGTACAGCTCCAGAACTACCTGTTATGAAATCGTGGTCTTTGTCTGATCATGTTGAGCGCTTTCCATAGAAATAATACAATTGTATTAGTTCTATGAGCGCTTACACATGAAGAGAGTTCTTGCGCGTTGCAGACCCGCGGTTAGAGTTGGCTTGGTTAAAAAAAAGTTAGCCTTGACAGGTGAAAGCTCTCTTCGTGTTTTTAAGCCTTACACAGGACAGGAAGTTTTTTTAAATTCTAATTGTAGTGTTCAGTCACCCACCCTCCTCCCCACAACTGGGCGAGGATCACTGTGTGTAAATGTAATACTTAAGGAATACATTGAGTAATGCCATTTTTGTCTTTAAAGCAACATGCTGGTGGCTGTAGAGTATAATGGAGTCAGCAAATGGGTCAGGGTACCACAGGCCGAGGAGGAGTACAGTTAATCACTGTTTTTGCAAGCAGGTAACTGTTAGGCTAGTTTGACTGTCATTATTTGTGCTTTTAAGCTTTTACAGTGTCTTTGTTGGAAACTGCCGATAACAGTTATATTTCCTACTAACTCCAGTGTATTTATAGTCCATCAGCTTTGCTCAATGCATGTTTGTTGTTCCCAAACCTCTCTGATTGACAGTATCTTGTGTTTCAGTGCTGGCGAAATTCAATTTGCCAGATTCTGCTTCTTTAAGGCTGAAGGATTCCATTAATGTGGAAGTGGATTCAGACATATTTGATGAACTCTTAAAGTCACCAGGGGTGCTTTTCAAGGCAGAGGAATGTACTGGTAAGTGATTGCAGGCTTATAGTTTAAAGCAATTAATTTTTTTGTTTGTTTTCTACAAAAGGTAAGTTGAGCTGTAACACATCTCCTGTCTTGGTCACTAGGCTATATGCACATATTCACTACTCTTTTCCTGTCTCACATTATTGGACGAACTGATTATTAATCTAGGTGTGTTTGAACATAGTTGTGAGGCCAAACACACCTGGATTAATCAGTTTGTCTAAGAATGTAAGATAGGAAACTAGGATCGGCCTCAAGTTTCGGAAGCGGTGGATGTGTATTGTCAGTTGTCATTAACAATGCTATATTTTCTCTTAGATACCCATACTGAGGTGACATTCTTAGAGGGCTCATCTTCATCAGACTGGCCCCCATCAACATCATGTGCATCCCAAGAATCATCAGGTACTGACTCAACAGTGATACTGGAATCTACAAAGACTCGGAAAAGACAGCTGATTGAAGGGCCCCTGGATGGCAACGTTGCAAGAGATGTAAGTTAACCAAATGCTACTGACCCTGAAGTCAATTAGACCAATGTCGAACCTTATATTTAAGTTTCACAATAAGTATATTGATACTGTAACTTCAGTAGGTGTTGGACATAGAGGTAGAACATAATACTAGAGTGGACACCCCCCCACCCCACCCCCTCTTCACGGCAATCCATAGCAGACATTTGTTGGAGGTAGACATGAAGAATGGAGAAGGAGGCTCATCTCTGTCAAATGGCTTAACAATGTGAAAAATGTCCATTAACACACTATGCAAAGACAATAGATGAAGTGTGTTGCTAAATATCTACATAATTAATATAATTTGATTTTCATATGTATTTTGTCAACTCTTATGATTTAAGTACATATTTAGCCTGACATTTCAAATCTGGTCTTTGATTAATGTGTTACTTCATATTCACACAGTTTTAATCACTATCAATTTTTTGACAGAGTTGGGCGTGTTCTCCATTGATTTGCATTGACTGAAGGTGCCTACACTACCTACACAAGATGAGAGAGTGCATGTGCCGTTTCTCTGTGCTGTCGTGAATTGCAGTGTCAACTCTAGTGTTGTGTTTTACCTTTATGATGTTGGACTGAAGATGCAGAGCTCTGCTATGATGGCTAATTCTCATTTATCATGCCAAACAACTGTAACATCAGATGAAATGCCTACTGTAATTTCAGTGTGAATGATGTGCAATTGTTGTTTCAGAATGTTAGAGCTGTTCTGTGTTCAAAGCCCGGTGGAAAAGAAATACTAGAAGAGTACAAGAAAACAAACACCATCACTGATGTTACAAGAAGAAAGATGGTCAACATTCTTGTGGCAGATATGGTAGAGAACCATGGGTAAGTGAATGCGCTTGCAATATTGGATTGTGGTTGTTTTCTCATTAGTTTTTATTTTTACTCAGCTATTTAATTTGCTCTTCAGTTTTAGTTTGGCTGTTTATTTGACTAAGCTGATGTTATCTGATATATTATTGCAGAATTTATTCTTTTTTTTACGTTTTGCTTAACCTATTGATGCCTCAAACACCTGCAAAAACACCTGCTAAATGCTGTATTTGGGAAAAGGTGCTGTAAACCTTAAAAACATAAATATCTCAGCTTCCCTAGCACATAAAAACATGAAATTAATTGCATTTAAAAGCCAAGACCCTCTTCTTGCACCCATGACCCTGAGTGCTGCATAATACGTCTCCAGGCACTAGGGTCAATGTTGCGCTATGCAGCATCAGGCATCAATGGGTTAACTATTAAAACAAGTACTCTAAATGAAATTTTCAATTTTTTGGTGATGTCTTTCTTCCTTGGAGGGTACCTCCGGTAAATGTGCGGAACCTTTATGCACTTGGGATTACAACACTGTTCCCAAAATTGAGTGACCCAGATTCCAAGAATGGCTATGTGAGTGTGAACCGTAATGCATCCTTGTATAGTCTGTGTATATTTCTAAAACTGTTTTTGTCAATAGCAAGTCTGCCAGTCCTGGGTAGTGGCATCCCTCATCTTACTGGGGTCTGTTAAAAGGTTTTCCTGGAGTTTTTTATGAGGTCATATGAGTCTGTTTTTCTTTATCAACAGGAACATTTTTATGATCATCAGAGCGGTTCCGGCTACCTAGCGTGGAGGCTGAAAACTGTTCAGCGGACCTCTGCTCAAGACCACAAGAAATCCAAGACAACTTTCCAAGAGGGCCCCAAGACTCCACGCAGTATCCATTCAGATGAGAAGCAGTTGACCGGGGATGAATGCAGGGAAGCCATATCAACGATGAAACACTCAAGTGATACAATCCTTGTCAAAAATAAGATGAAGGCTACATTCCAGCACAGACAAAGAATCATTCAAAACCCAGAAAGTGCCTCTACTGTCCTGGATCTCTTTCCCAGATTCTTGGATACACCTGGCTTGGTAAGCATAAATGCATTCCTGACAATTTTGTGGTTGCCTTATTTTGCTTGATTGTGTAATTGTTGCCTATTTTTCCATGACAACTGTGTTCTCTTCCCCTTCACCTTTTCTGTTTTAAGATTGACCAAGACTTCTCAATGATCTTTGGTGAGGAGGTGTCTGGTAAATTCCTCTCCAAGTGGCCAACCGTTTTCAAACCTAGAGTCATCGCAGATTGCTGCAAGAACCTAACTCCGAGTCCGCTTGTTGATGAGCTGCTTCTGTCTGCACAACAAGAGTCTGATGATTGTGGTAAGTGTTAACAGTGTTAATCTTAATAATCTGCACACATCCACTACTATCTGAACTTGAGGCTGCTCTTGGCTTCCTGTCTTGCATTATTGAACCAACTGATTAATCCTGGTGTGTCTGACATTACAACTATGGTAAAAGTTACAGTAATGTAAGACAGGAAACCACGAGCAAACTAAACTTCAGGAAGTAGCGGATGTTTGCATACCGTATTCTAATTTCTCTGACGTAGCCCACTGAATAGTAGATGCAGTAGATCACTTATGCTTCAGTGCACAATGAAAATAGGTCATTGTTGTGTTCTCTTATGTTTTTCTCCCCTTTACTACAAATAACATTTGTACACACTGCATCTTACTGCTAACCATATTCAATCCATCATGTAATTAAAGAAAACTTAACTGTAACTGATACAGCAATGTGTCACTTCTATTTCTGCAGTCTGGCATTCTGAGGAGTGGGATTCCGAGATGGCTGCCATCCTTCTTCTGCTTCACCTCCTGCCTCCAACAGTTAAAGGCAAGAAGAGTGGCAAGATGAGTGCTTCGGAGGCTACTCGACGCCTGATCAAGTTCATGAAGGTATTTTTTTTACAACGTACATCACTGATGCAAGGTTTTCAGGAGCCAATATGGCATTGTAATTCTTGGGGTGCAGTTAAATAGTTTAAAAAGAGTAATCCATCCATTTATCACACACATGTTGTGTACATTCATGGATCTATGCCTTGAATTCATCATTAATTCATCCAATTGTGTATTGCTCTCATACATTCATTCGCATATCACCAGTGCTTAATTTGTCAAGCGGGAGGTCCTGGAGCGCAGAGGATGGGTGGCTCCCCCCCGAGGGGGGGTCTATGATATCTTTCCCTAAGGTTCCATCCAAGGTTCCGGAGCTCTCGTCTGAGGTTCCGGAGCTAGCTCCCCCTTGCTCCCCCTCAAATTAAGCACTGCATATGAATTAAAAAGACTTCAGTAAAAACATTTCATCACACTCACTCACTCACTCGTGGGGCCAGACATCCATTCATACAGTCAGTCGCACATGATTTAAAATGAAGAGGGGATGTCTTCGCTTCAGCCTTGGTGGTGCTCACCGTCGAGGACAGCAGTATAAAGACAAGCTGGGCTACTTCACAGTGACTAGACCCAGGAATGACTGGAGCACTCAGCAACTATTTTAGAGTTTTTTTTTTATTATTTTGGTGCACAAAATGACTGACGTTTCGGCACACCTGTGCCTTCCTCAGAGTCGGGGAGGCAGGTGCGCCGAAACGTCAGTCATTTTGTGCACCAAAATAATAAAAAAAAACCTCTAAAAAAGTTGTCGAGTGCTCCAGTCATCTCTGGGTCTAGTCACTGTGAAGTAGCCCAGCTTGTCTTTATAAATTAAAATGACTTGAGTAAAAACATTATCACTCACACTCACTTTTTCACTCACAGGTGGGATCAAGCATGGAGACCTTCCTTAAAGAAACTGGCCCCAGACAGCCCTTTCTGCTCGGTGTCGGAGAAAGAAGCAACTGCATCCAGGACTTCTACATCATCCTGGACCAGAAGGCCATTCCCTGCAGGATGCAGACCCCAGTTGCTGCCTTTGATGAGCTCTTCAAGGCGCATTATGCTTTTGCTGTGTCGTATGATGATGCCCTGTCCATCTTCTTCATCTTCATCCAAACCACTGTGTATGGCATTGACGTCGGCAAAGTGAAAGAAAGTCCCAGGGTAAAAGAAATTCGAGCAAGGCTTCTTCACTCTGAGGTTTGAAGACGGGTACAGTTTGACCAGAAATGTAACGTACTTTTGTAAACTACACCACACCAGTTGATCAATGTCATTTAGACATTGGAAGTTTGAGCATGGATCGTAGTCTGTGCGATTGAACTATGGAGAACCTGGTTGTTTTAACCAACCAACGTCACCTTTCTCGAGTGCATAAAGACTGTTTTAATCCAGATCCTGACAGCAGTTATTCGGGACATGTGTATCTCTGTTACTGCCCAGGTTCAATCCTCAGTTGTTCCAGAGAGCACTGTGCAGTGTCTAGTTGATTCAATGGAGGAACTGGTTAATGATGTTCATGCTCACACAAAGATAGCTGTTGTTAAAGGATAACTTCTGCCAATTTCGACATGCAGTTATAATGCTCACACTACCCTGGACTTGTCAGTACCTGAGATTTTTTTCTTTTCTTCAGCCTTTTCCGAGATCGTGGTCATTGTAATGGGGGAAGAGTTTGTTTACATTTAAAAAAAAAAAAAAAAAACATTTTGATTT
>NC_085877.1:50917980-50920480 GCF_034702125.1 Engraulis encrasicolus
AATGTAACTTTGACACAATGATTAGTGACCTTTTAACAACATATTTAACCACTTAAATTTCTTGTTCACTCAGAAAAAAACAAAATACAGCCATTAATGTTTGAACATGTACTCACAAAAGTGAGTACACCCCAGATTAAAATCCGGTACAGAAGGGGCTATGTTGGCTCGAATCGTCTCAAAATGAAACAAAATGAAAAGGGATGACAAGGGAGGTCATCAGTGTGCGTTTCAACCTTTCTTTGCATTGAACTTTTACATTTTGAGTCTACATCTGGCTTAAATAGATTGGTGTGAGATTTGAATGCAATCCTATGGAGAATATCATGATCTGCTTCAGTAGTCACAGTGCATGTTGACATGCATGTTTCTTTTAGGTGTATTTCAGATTGCCAATGTTGACAGCATTCATGCATCCCCAAACCATGTCAGTCCCACTACCATGCTTGACTTATGAGAGGATACACCTTTTTTGTAAAACTCACTTGTTTACCACCACACATGCTTGACACCATCTAAAGCAAATTTGTTTATCTTGGTCTCAAGAGAGATGAACAGACCAAGGATATGAATCACTGGAACCATGTTGTGTGATCTGAAGAGACCAAGATAAACAAATTTGCTTTAGATGGTGTCAAGCATGTGTGGTGGTACGATATATGAGGAGTATTGTTATCGCAATATAAATACGATATATGGCACAGCCATAGAGCATGAGGCCCCCATACTCAATTAGCGGCTCGCGGGCCAAAAAGGGCATCTATTTGTGACCCTCGAGTAATTTTGAAAAATTAAAAAAAAAAAATATATATATATATACATTTTTGGTCCGATCGCGCTGTTGGCTCTTGTTTTGAAATTGCGCCACAGATGCTAGGAAGAAGCGTGCCGTGCCCCACCCCTTCCTCAGTTAGTTTCTCCCTCTTTGCCAGTGGTCACTGCTGGCTCCAGACAGTCATTAGAGGTTGTGAGGTAGACTACAAGGGAAGGACGGTATCAATAAGTTCTCTCTGTTTTTGAAAGTAATGGTCCACAATTGATTGTTGTAAATAGTGTGTTAGGACTTCAAATTGGTTTAGCACTAGCTGTAGCTAGTTGCTAACACAAATGAAGGCAAATTTGCCCCCTATCAAACTTGCGTAGAAACCATCGCAGAAATGAGCGCATATTTTGTCGTACGGCGAAGCTGACGTGAGATTTACTAAACATGTCTACCTCTCCGTAAGAGTGAGCGGCTGCTGATAAATCCAGCGTCAGAAAACCATCGTAATTAGAATAATCACACCTTCTCTAAAACGGCGAGAAGGAGACCACAACCCTTGCGACATGGAGAGACGCAAACCGGCTAAAACATCCACGTTTCTGGTTGATTGACAGCTTGAAATTAGGTTTTACGCGAGGTAGACAACAAAATAACACGTGGAATTAATCATCAGCAGTACTGAACAGTGTTTCTCAATATGTAAGGGGTAGAGATTGATTTCCAAATACTAACAATGAATTATTTGATTGACTACAGCAGACATAATGAAGATATTTTTTATATCTGTATTTTAAATTATATCATGATTTTTTTTTAAATATGATGATAAACATTTTTGTAAACAAGGTCAAGAAAGGGTTCCTACGTGAAAGGGTTCCTACGTGGCAAACAAACAGTGCCCAAACCATTTGTTGGGGAAGGAGAGTTTCACATTTCCAGTGTGCTGTCCTTCTCGTGCTGTTGTTTTAACTGCGGCTTTAACTGTGCGATTTACGCACGAGCCATGACCAGGATTTCAAATAGTTTTGATCTTCTTGTGACCCTGCGATTGCACGATCGTGAGGCGAAATCGCTTGTCGTTAGCCCATTTACACTGCACAATGCGAGACTCACGATTGACCTGCGATTGAGCAAGAAATCGGCCCGACTCTCAAAAAAGTTGTGCAAGTGCCGAATCGGGGCAAAATTGGGGCAAAAGTTGCACAGTGTAAGTCCAACATAACGCACCGACCTGTCGCTATCTGCGCATAAGACAAACGTCAGAAGAGGTGACCTCGACATTAATCAGATAGTCAGGAAATTTAATTGGATAGGTCTAAAGAGAACCTAGTTCTGAATCTCATGTAGCCTACAAACTATGTTGCTGCATATCCACTGATCATGAGCACAGAAGTGCCCTGCATGATAAGAGTATGGACAATCACAGCCATTTGTGGATACTTTGTCAACAATTAAGGATATTATCTGAAGATGAGCATAGATTACATGATATTTGTTTTTGTACCGTGGACGTCTCGTCAACCCTGCGTGCTACTCAGTGTTAATTTCGTCAGCTTTTTTCAATTTAGTGTTAGTTTTAGTCACACTGACGAAGATCAATTTTCGTTTTAGCCACATTTAGTCATGGCCTTCACAATTCAGTCTTAGTTTTAGTATAAATGACGAAAATATGTTTTAGTCAAACTTCAGTCATTTTAGTCATATTAGTCAACATTTCAAATTTTAGTCATTGTAATC
>NC_085877.1:50927980-50930480 GCF_034702125.1 Engraulis encrasicolus
TATAGACATCATGCAAACCTATAGACATCATGCAAACCCTATACTGTAGACATGCAAACCCTATAGGCATCATGCAAACCCTATAGGCATCATGCAAACCATATAGACATCATGCAAACCCTATAGACATCATGCAAACCCTATAGACATCATGAAAACCCAATAGACATCATGAAAACCCAATAGACATCATGCAAACCCTATAGACATCATGAAAACCCAATAGACATCATGCAAACCCTATAGACATCATGCAGATGAAAACCCTATAGACATCATGCAAACCATATAGACATCATGCAAACCCTATAGACATCATGCAAACCCCATCATGCGGATGAAAACCCTATAGACATCATGCAGATGAAAACCCTTTAGACATCATGCAGTTGGAAAACCCTATAGACATCATGCAGTTGGAAAACCCTATAGACATCATGCAAACCCTATAGACATCATGCAAACCCTATAGACATCATGCAAACCCTATAGACATCATGCAGATGAAAACCCTATAGACATCATGCAAACCATATAGACATCATGCAAACCCTATAGACATCATGCAAACCCTATAGGCATCATGCAAACCATATAGACATCATGCAAACCCTATAGACATCATGAAAACCCTATAGACATCATGAAAACCCAATAGACATCATGCAAACCCTATAGACATCATGAAAACCCTATAGACATCATGCAGATGAAAACCCTATAGACAGCATGCAGTTGGAAAACCCTATAGACATCATGCAGATGAAAACCCTATAGGCATCATGCAGATGATATACCCAGAGCATTCCAAACGAAAGTTCTATGCCATTTGGCTTGCCAGTCGGCTCACTTTCGGCGGCTGCTGTTCCGTAGCCTTTTCAATACAGACTAACAATGTACTTTAAATAGCTATTCATAGACGGAAGATAGTTTCAAACGGGAGATAAGATAAGATAAATGGACATTTCTTTCCTCTCAGACAGCAGGGCTACAAGCCAATCTCCTGCAGCACGATCAGCTCGCTGAAATGACGCAACGTTAAATAGCCTGAACTAGACATAATTGAAATCAAAATAGCAGACGACTAAACTAATCACGAGAATCAAAGGATAGTTGAAATAAAACCTAGTAACATTGTTGTCTAAAATTCAGGAATTGGTACCCATATCAATGAACAAAGCACCGTGAATTGATAAATTAATACGTAAATGCAATAGAGCGGAATAACGGCTAACGAAGTGCATTATATCCCTTGGTATCGGAACATCTTGTCGGACGTTACTTACATGACATTACATTGTTAGGTGCCTTGCTCAGTAGTCGAGTACATCTATGGCCAAAATGCACCAAACCCCAAAAAAATTGATACAAAAGGTTTTTCAACTGATTTCAATACATCCTGCTGTCCTTACTAACATACTAAAATCTAGGAAAAATCTAACTTCAGGAAAGGTGTCATTTTCAAGATCAAAGTTTTTTAAAATAAAGGTTACTACATGATCATTACATTGGCATGAACTAACATGTTTTCAGGATCTGTTTGTTTGGAGTGCTGTTTGGGTGGATAAAGACACTACTGCTATGGTAATATCCATGTGTTGTTTGTCAGGGCACATCATCAGTGATGAATCATGGTGTTACTAGGTATTTTGGGTCTTTCAGCAGCTGAACTGAATAGACAGGAGCCACTACATGTGCAAGTAGAGGGCAAGGTGAAACGTTTGGTACTGGAGACAGAAAATGTCCTGAAAGGACATAGGGCTTTAGCATAGCTTTCGGGTAAGCCAGAGTAGGACCTGTTGCAGCTTCATAGGCAAGGGTCAGGGCCTTGTATTCAATTAGGGCATGAAAAAGAGGGCATGACTGGGAAACTGAGGCTATGTGGTCAGAGAATGATAGCTGGTCATCAACAAAGACACCTAGATTTCTTGTGGACTTATTTGAGGCAACAGTAGCAGAATCCATATTGAGTTCGATATCATGGCAACCTAAATCTTTGGCTGGGATCACCAGCAGTGCATTTGGGCGAGGCTCAACTGGAGGTTGCATTCCTTCATACTTGTGGATAGTTCAGAGAGGCAAGCGGAAATGTGTGTGACCGTGGAGTCATCTGGCACAAAGTAACTGTGCTTCATCGGTGTAACAGTAGTATGAGAAGCTGTGAGAACAGATAACATGGCCCAGTGATGTGGTGTACATGGCAAATGGGAGTCCCAGCATCAGCCCTTAGGACACCTCTGTGGAGAGGCTATGATTTGAGGACAGCTGACCTTGCCCTTGATACATGCTAAGAATGATACCACCAGACTCAAAGAATGTCTGGAAGAACTTGAGAAACATAAAACTCAATTATTTATCTAAGAGAGATGTTAAATAATCATGTTTTGAAAAAAAAAATGCTAGCTGGTGAGTCTGCACAAAGATTTTTAGATTTACTACAAAACAAAAAGAGATGTCCATAATCTCTTCTGAAGTTATCTTCTGGCTTACTAGAAACAAA
>NC_085877.1:50956430-50963930 GCF_034702125.1 Engraulis encrasicolus
CAACCCCACCCACCCCCCCCCACACAACACACAAGGCAGGTGGACAGGTTGCAGATTGCTAAGGTGTGTGTGTCGTGTTTGACAGTGGGAGGCTGTGTGACAGTGACAGATCTGCTTTTTAATTTGGAGCCACTCAATCACACCAAACCACCGAGAAAAAACACACTCACACACACACGCACACATAAACACACACAACACACACACACACACACACACACACACACACACACACACACACACACACACACACACACACACACACACACACACACACAGGTATCATGTGAGGTACCATGTGCCCCCAAAGTGCCAAGTCACATCAGCTGCCTCTTCACCGACAACTATGTTACCCCAACCCCCCCCATCCCCCACCGCCACCTCCAACGCCCCTCAACTATGTTACCCCCCCCATCCCCCGTCGCCACCTCCACCCTCAACTTCTACCTCTTCTCCTCTCCTCTCCTTATCTCCTCTCCTCTCCGCTCCTCTCCTCTCCCTCTCCTCTGCTCTCCATCTCCTCTCCTCTCCTCTCCTCTCCTCTCTTCTCTTTTTTCCTCTCGTCTCCTCTCCTCTCCTCTCGTCTCGTCTCCTCCATCTCCTCTCCTCTCCTCTCCTCTCCTCTCACTTTTCCTCTCCTCTCCTCTATTATTCTCCTTATTCCTCTCTCTCCCTTCCTCCTCTCCTCCCTCTCCTCTCCTCTCGGGTCTCCTCCTTATTCCTGGCCCTTTTTTCTACTATCCTCTCCTGTCTTCCTCTCTGCTTCCCTCACTCCTCTCCTCTCCTCTACCTCATCCTCTCTTCTCCACCTCTCCTCTCCTCTCCTCCTATCCTCTCCTTTCCCATCTCCTATCCGATCCTCTCCTCTCCTCTCCTCTCCTTCCCTCTCCTCCCCCTCTCCTCTGCTCCTCTCCTCCCCCTCTCCTCTCCCTCTCCTCTTATTCTACTGATCTCTCTACTGTCACTCCCTTCTTCTTATCTTCCTTCCCCTGACTTTAATAACCCCCACACTTCCCCTCTTTTTTTCCTCGCCTCCCCCACTCACCCTGTTGTACTCTCCTCTCCTCTCCCTCTCTTTTTCCTCCCCTTCCCATCTACACCATTCGTCCACCTGGTCTCTGATCCTTGTGGATCTATAACATGAATTTATATAGTCAGGGTCAATTTTCCCAAAAGATGAACCCTGAAGGCAAATCGTGTTAATTTTTGGTATACAACTGATTTAGGGGTATTCAAGGAGTAATCCGAACTCCAAAACTCTGCTGTATACCCGGGACGCCCAACAACCAATGCTACCCGGAAATGCCTCAACCCCAGGGGCCAAAATCCAATATGGCCGCCAACCACCAGGTTAAAATCTCGCAATCCATTTTCTTCTCTTTTTGATCTAAACAAGGATATGAATGTGAAAATTTAGACTTATTTTTATGTTTTCATCTTATGGGGGATACCCCGATTCTGTCATCAATTTTAAGGGTCAGAAGATTTGAAGAATTAATGCTTATAATAATTGGCTGGCAGCTTTTTTAAAACAGGTAGCCTCAGATTGTCAACGATTTTTTGCATTATGATGAAACTTTCAAGATCCACAGAAAATAATGTCTGATGTCTTTGTGAAAACCAATACTACCAAAAACTGCACTGAACTGTCTACTTTTACCTGAAAAAAGAAGTTTGTGTCTACCTATTTCCATTCTTTAGTTACTGACAGTACAACATGGGATGACGCCTCCAAAAAAGCACTGATTTCTGACCCAAAAATAGTACACTTCTATGTCCATATTTTTTCTTTCAGGACAAAGTGCCTTTTTATAGTGTTCATGTTTGGTATACAGCATTTCCATGGGTTTTGAAATATGCTCAATTCAAATTCCTATAATGCCTCAAAATGAAGGAATCCAATATGGCCACTGTCACCAGATATATACATATCTTTGATTAAACCAGGTGAACTCTTAAATACATTATGTAGCTATATGTTTTCTTTTCATACATGGGGAAATAATGTATGTAATCAAATTTAGAATTATAACCAAAGGTAGCCAGTGTAGTCAGGCAGTTCAGTGTAGTCTGAATTCATGTTAACAAATTGTTTTTCATGCCAATTAACTGACAGGCTAATTTCTATAGAAATGTTTTGTCTATTTCAATTGCTTATGCACAATGAAATGTGTCCACCTCAGCCCACCTCTTCCATAAACTATACACAGATAAGCCTGTATGCCTGAATGTACCTTCATCTCATATGAATATCTAGCTTTGGGAAGTTATTGTCTGCTGATTTTATTGCCTTGCTTAGATTGAATCCTTGAACGGTAGAAAGGTGAAAGGTGGAACAAAAGACAGGTTTATGTCATTGTGAAATATTTACTTTCTTGATAGTTAGGCTATTCCCAATCATTATCAAGCTCCTCCTCCTCAGTGATTTGTTATATGATATGTTTAGACACTACATAACACCATGCACTACATTGTAATTTTGCTGCAGATGTAGCGAAAGCAATGGAGTTGTTTTGCAGTCCTAGTCATAGTCTTTGCTATCTACATCAGAAGCCACACAATGACATATTGTGCCCCCACATTATCAAGTCAATGTACTGAGGCAGGATCACATACTACTCCACCCTGTCCTCCTGTCAGTCACTGAAACGGGATGGATGAAATTGAATGGGGCATTAGTCCCACTACTCCTGTATCTGCCATTCACAAAGCATGAAAAGACATCACAACTTGTGCTTGCCCCAAGGAGTGCCTCATCCTCCTCTGGATCTGCAAGAAGAGGCATGGAGTACATGGAGTCATTCAGTTGCTGCAAATTCACGATTCAAGATTCTTTTTATTCGGAAATTTGTCTTGGGCACACATAGCTGTCGCATTTAAGCAAACAACTCCTTCAAAATCACTGGAGAGGAGGAGAGGTGATTGAGAATAAGTTAACCTAGGGCTCTGACTTCTACTCCAAAGGGATTGGATCATAAGTGGGACAGTCAGAGCACACCCATAACCCTCGTGATGGTCAATATCACGCTGCCTTCCCCTTACTTGCACTTCACCCCCATGGTGTCCCTCACACAACTGTGCTTCTCCCATCCAGTGTGCTCCATCATCTAAGCTTCACCTATCACTTGGGGGCCTCACATGGGATTACAACTCACTCATGGGTGTGCCTCCCATGGCCACAAGGCAGCCATCACACTTCAGGCACTTTGGTCACTCCATCACGTACAGTAGATAACCTCTAATCCTTCGGATTCGCCCTGATCCCAAACCACAATGCTGTAGAACCAATCAGGATCACTGATGTTTCAGAGATGTGACATAGTCAAAATGTATGGTGGTGAGAAGTTAAATAAGTGAAAAAGCAGTTCTTTCAGCAACAATGGCTGCTCCAATGAGTCACTTTTCGAGTCTGTGAATAGTTAAAGCGCAGCTCAGACAAATGTGACACAAAATGTGTCATAAGTGCAAGGATTTCTTTAAAGAAATCCACTCTTTTGGACCTCTATGCCTATGGCGTAGCTCCAGATGGAAGTTGCTGTGGCCAGCAAAAGGTGGCAGTCTGGTATACAGAGAATAATTTCTGTATCTTTGAATGCAAAGAAAACCAAAGAGATAATTGCAGAATGAACACGAGCCATGTAAAATGGTTGTGTTTGCAGAGTGGGCCACCGCTACTGTAATATCTACATTGAGCAAGACAATTGATGCAATAACTTTTGGATACCAATGAGTATGACATGAGTACCAATAAATGAGTATGTCCTCTGTGTATATATTCACACACACACACACACACACACACACACACACACACACACACACACACACACACACACACACACACACACACACACACACACACCGTATGCACTCCCTGCTCTGTCCATGTTTTTTTTTGGCACTACTTATTGTATATTCTGCTCACCTAAACTATTTTGTGAATTAAATGTGTGCTCTGAAGTGTGTTGCTTTCAATCTCATTGAACATGTGCATAGTGACAAACACCATTCTATTCTATTCTATTCCAATATATTCTATTCTATTCTATTCTACACATCAGCTGGTCACTCAATCCTCCTTTATTCATAGATTGAATGAGCACATCAATAAAATTGGCAAACAGTGATTTCCATTGTAAAGTTGTATAAAAAGAATTATTTAGGCAGACTAGTGTGTGCACTTACTTTTATGGTTGAAAAGATGGGAGCATGGGAGGTGGTTTGAGATGGAAACATTTCATCATGGTATAATGCCTCAATTATTGCCTGAGCAAGTACGTTGGTGTTCCAATAAGAATGTCTTCTCTGCCACACTTGTGTGTGTATGTACTCTCTCAATGTGTGGTCCATCTGAACATTGCCATGTTATGCTTGATTGTTATTTACATTAAGAGTGGCGACAGGGTGGGGATGACAGAGTGAATGTAGTGTATGTGGGTAGTAAGTGTTGTCTTTTCAGTGACAGTGTTCGTATTGTAATGGTCTCTACCGGGCGCCTATTTGAAAACAAGGTATGTTATCTAAGACCAATACATTTAATTAATGTCGAATTAAATTGAAATAGAGGAAATATTCCAATATAAATTATCAATTTATTAACAGTCTTAAACATGTATGCAGGTCTAAATCATGTCTTTTCATCCAAATCTTAAACCCGAGCACAGCAATGAATTCCCCATGTATGAAACCCATAGCTGGTATAATATATATTTAAGAGTTGACCTTGTTTAATCAAAGACATGTACTGTATGAGTGCGTCTTAATATGCGACCCTGCCTCCTCCACTTGCGCTTGTCTCCTCGTCCCGCCTCCTGGCCCCTCCTCCGTGGAGAAAATGATAAAGTTTCCCAGCTGTCAGCCTAGCCACAACAACTTTTGAGGGACTGTTTTTCATTCACCATCCCAATTGCAAATGAGAAAAAAGACTCTACAATTGAGCTTTTGCAAGATATTGAAATAAAATGCTGTTGTCAGTGATGTCATCATGACGAGAAGCAAGTGGAGGAGGCAAGGTCGCATATTAAAACGCACTCTATATCTCTGGTGACGGCGGCCATATTGGATTCCTTCATTTTGAGGTACTATGGGATTTTTTTGAGCCTGGTATACAGCATATTTGAGTTAAGCATCTTTCAAAACCCATGGAAATGCTGTAAACCAAACATGAACACTAAAAAGACACTTTATCCTGGAAGCAAAAATATGGACACAGAGAAGTGTAGCATTTTTGGGTCAAAAAACAGTGCTTTTTTGGTGGTGTCGTCCCATGTTCTACTGCCAATAACTAAAGAATGGAAATAGATAAACTCACACTTCTTTTTTCAGGTGAAAGTAGACAGTTCAGTGCAGTTCTTGGTAGTATTGGTGTTCACAAAGACATCAGACATCATTTTCTGTTGATCTTGAAAGTTTGATCATAATGTTAAAAATCGTTGACAATATGAGGCTGCCTTTTTTTAAAAAGCTGCCAGCCAATTATATAAGCATTTTCTTCAAATCTGACCTTAAATCTGATGACAGAATGGGGTTCCCCATACATGAAAACTTAAAAATAAGTCTCATTTTCATATTCATACCTTGTTTAGTCAAAAAGAAAAGGGATTGCGAGATTTTAACCTGGTGTTGGCGGCCATATTGGATTTTGACAGTTTGAGGCATTTCCGTAAATTTTTGCGCCCGGTATACAGCAGATTTGGATTCAGCACCCTTGAATACCCCTAAATCAGTTGTATACCAAAAATTAACATGATTTGCCTTCAGGACCTTAAATAAGCACATTTTCTGAAATTCTGCCTAGACTTTATTATTAATATTCACTTTCTGACTCTTTTATTCATTCATTTATTTATTTAATTAACTATTTATTTTTCTTTCTTTTTATTGGCGTTGTTAATCTTTTAAGCACACTGAGCCGCAAGTCTATGATTTATTATTACAGATACAGATAGTGCACGTACAGTGAATGACCACCAGATGTCCCTGTTGACTGCCAATAGCACCTGGGGTACAGTGCAGTACAGTACAGTACAGTGCGGTGCAGTCATGAGTGTTGCTGAGGTGGGAAATAAACAGAAGAAGAAGCCAACTGGGGCTGCAAGATGGCATCTCACCACAGCCTCCATAGAGACACATCGCCACCTGGTGGACAATAGATGTAGCTGCAGTCTTTAGTATTATTACCCCCTCCAGTGGAGAAGGGGAGGAATTACAACATTGGACTAATTATCAAATTTAATGATGAAATGGGAGTGTGTGTGTGTGTGTGTGTATGTGTGTGTGTGTGTGTGTGTGTGTGTGTGTGTGTGTGTGTGTGTGTGTGTGTGTGTGAGAGAGAGAGAGAGAGAGAGGAGAGAGAGAGAGAGTGAGGAGAGAGAGCGAGAGAAAGAGAGAGGGAGAGAGAGAGAGGAGACACACAGAGAGAGAGAGAAAGAGAGAGAGAGAAAGAGAGAGAGAGAGAGAAATAGAGAGTGAGGAGAGAGAGAGAGAGAGCAGAGAGAAGAGAGAGACAGAGTGCGAGAGAGAGAGAGAGAGAGAGAGAGAGAGAGAGAGAGTGAGAGTGGGAGTGAGAGAGAGAGTGAGAGAGAGAGTGAGAGAGAGAGAGGACAGAGTGTGTGTGTGTGTGTGTGTGTGTGTGTGTGTGTGTGTGTGTGTGTGTGTGTCTTGTACGAAATTCTGAATTTCTGAATTAAATTCAATTCAGGAAGTGGAATTGAATTTGAATTGAATTGACTCCACCCCTACAGGATGTTGAATTGAACTGAATTTGAATTACAGGAAATGGAATTCAAGATGGAATTGAAACTCACTGCAATTCAGGAAGTGGATGAACACACAACTTTTGTGTTTTCAAAATAATAAAATACAACAATAACAGTGTAACTAAGTACAATAGCATTAACAAACATATATTGCTAATACATTTAACTTCAAATGTATTCAGCATTCAAAATGATAAGTAAACGTTGTATAAACCATGCAGGCCCCCATTGTGATTTTCAGTAGTTGCATGTATAAAGGCCTACAGATGACTTTCACACTTCTTATTTGTTATGTACCAAAATGTATGTAAATATTACCACCTTGGGTCTACAGCAAATAGAGAATGGCATTGTTCTAACTCAAAATGGAAGTAAAAAAAAACCCCGAAATTCAAATAATTACCTACCCAAATCCTAAAGCACTGCTAGGAAGCAGCCCAGCAGGTGACCTAAGGGGGCTATAATTCACTCTTCCCACCCACCTTGCAGTGCCGGGAATAGACACATGCTTATAAATATACAGCACTATCTAGTGTTCTTATTTTGTCATTACTTTGAGTTTCTTTGAATTTTACACCACCACCCAGGGATGGGCAAAGACACAACTAAATGTATTTCAAAATACAATGCAAAATACCCAGCTCTAAGATGTTACAAATACGTTACAAAATACATAACAGTAAATGTATCAATAATCAAAATACTGTATTTTGCATTTTCAAATACACTAAATATAACAGAA
>NC_085877.1:50973930-50991430 GCF_034702125.1 Engraulis encrasicolus
AAAATGGCATGTAACAAGGTCCGAGAGCAAAAGAGTTTGCTACCCCAACAAAAGCTCTGGCCTCCTTCCTTTTAGAAAGCAGTACAATTTACTTAGCTGGGGGCCTGCTACAGCGGTCTAGGCCTCTATAAGCTCTGGCCTCTACAGCTCTGGCCCTCTAGTACAGCTCCATGGCACTCTACAAAAAAGGGCTTCTGAACCTCAGGTGACACCTCTGGTGTCCTCAATACAGACTCTGTGGCCTCTATTGCTAGGCTCTACGTGGCCGTACATTAGAAAAATAGAAAAAAGGAACAGAGAGACGGAGGGAGCTCTGGGTCTCCCTAGCAGAAGCTCTGGTGTCTCGTCATCGCCTCTGGGCCTCTACAGCTCCTGGGCCTCTACTTGCTCTGGCCATACAGCTCTTGTAATACCCTCTCTTGCTCTTGCCTCTCCAGCTCTCGTTCCTCATCTGCTCTCTATTTGTGTCTCTAACACGCTCCCCTTTTCTCTCTCTCACAGCTCTTTCTTCTCACCCCCTGCTCTTTCTCTACCTTCTCTTTTCGCGCTTCCCCAAATTTCTCTTTCGATCTACAGCTCTGGCTTTCCTCTAGCTCTGGCCTCTACAGCTCTTCCCTCTAACCTCTCTTGCGCTCCTCCCTTGCTCTTTCCGCTCTACAGCTCATACAGCTCTGGTCTCGACACGAGAACCTCTAACCCAGGGAGAAGGTCTCAGTCTGCCCCTCATTGGTTCGGTTCCCATTGTATAGCCAGTTAGCTTTGCATGCATTCTGCATTAGGACGAGCGGGGTAGGCCGAGTCACTTCATGTGAGAAAAATGTGATGGGAATGGAGAAAGGTGGGGACACCCTGACTAAAATACATTGCTTACTTTGGACGAGATAGCCATTTCCAGTCACAAATATTCATCAACACAAATACATTCCTGGTAAGAGCACGATGGTGACTGTGTGTTTAAACCAATAGGCTCATATTGACAAATCCGTGGACAGGTGTGTTAGTTTGTACGACGCAGGTTTGAATGTGATTTCAACCTGTACTCGCTAGCATCATGGCTAATGTTTTTGGGTTTGGCCCCCCATAAAATTGAGACTTTGTGGGATCCCAGTATTATAATAATTCTGAGTGGCGCAAATAAATCGGAAACGGCTACTCAAAACATCACAGGTATGAGTCTTATTAGTTCTAGCTTCGAAACTTTAATATTAGTAATTCAGGACAAAAATTAGAAAAATCACAAAAATTATAGTGGATGGTAAAAAAACTCCATTGACCTCCCAATTCATTTTGCCAATGTCCCGTGGTTTAGGGTTAGCCAATTGTTCTAATTAGCAAGTTCCGTTGATTGAACAGCCCCTGGTCTCTACAAGTCTCTGGCCTCTACAAGCTCTGGCGCTCTACAGCTCTGGGCCTCTATTTGCTTCTAAACAGCTCTGGCCTCTAATTGCTCTGGCCGTCCTACAGCTCTGGCACTCTAACAAACAGCTCTGGTCTCTACAGCTCTGGCCTCTACAGCAGCTCTTGCCTCCTACAGCTCTGGCCTTCTATAGCTCTGGGACATCTCTGGGGGGCCTCTTACAGCTTGGCTCTGGCTATAGCTCTGGTCTGTGCCGTCTACAGCTCTGGGCCTCTACATCTCTGGCCTCGTACAGCATCCGGCCTCATTTGCTCTACAGCTCTGGCCTCTACAGCTCTGGCCGTTCTACACAAACCCCCTACCAGCTCTGGCCTCTATATCTCTGGGCCCTCTACAGTCTCTGGTCTTCTACAGCTCACAGCTCTGGCCGTCTATCAGCTCTTGGCCTCTACAAACAAAGCTCTGGCCCTCTACAGCTCTGTCCTGGTTACAGCGCGGGTCTCTACAGCTCTGGCCTTACAAGCTCTGGTCCCTCTACAGTCTCTGGCCTCTACAGCTCTGGCCCTCTACAGCTCTGTCTGGTCTACAGCTCTGGCCTCTACAGCTCTGGCACTCTACCAGCTCTGGTTCTGGTGCCACTACAGCTCTGGCCTCGATGCGCTGGGCCTCTACTGCTCTGGCCCTCTAACATGCTCTGGCCTCGTAAACAGAGCTCTGGTCTCTACAAAAAGCTCTGCCCCACTCGTCCGTGTATAGAAAAGCACAATAATATATAATTATGTTTACGCGCGCATAGTGTAAATGGAGTACATTATTATCTGCATTTCGGAAATATCCCACAATATGGTGTAACTGGCCACCTTCATTTTAGCACAACAGAACGCTACAAAACACAAAAAATTGCGCAGAACGCACGCAACGGCACCGCATTCGCACCGCACGCACGACGACACACACACACACACACCACACACACACAACGACACACACACACAACGACACACACACAACACGTTTGTGATCACAGTCCATGACAGTGCATGTGTTTGGCTGGTTAAATGCATCACATACCAAAATAAAAACATCACCAGCGGCTCTGTGTGTGTGTGTTGGTGTAGTGGGTGTTTGTTGTGTAGTGTGGTGTGTTTGTCTGTGTGTGTGTGTGTGTGTGTGTTATGGTGTGTGTGTTTGTGTGGGTCTTGTGTTGTTTGGATGCATTAGAGCGCTGTGCTGGTTGATAGCTCTTTGACCTGGACGGGGAGTGGGGTGGGGCGAGGTGAGAGTGGTCTTGTATTGCTTCCCATATATAAAGTGATATGATAGCTATAGATAGAGTATCGTGATAGAGAGAGAGAGAGAGAGATATGATAGAAGCATGAGCAGCCGAGAGCGAAGAGCGGGGCTATGTAGCAGAATGGATAGTGGAGAGAGCCTTCGATATAGCGAAGAGAGAGCTATAGAGAGAGAGATCAGTTTATGGAATAGAAGAGGTAGTGATCGAGAGAGGGAGGGAGAACGACACTGAGATATATAAGACCGAGACAGGGGGTATGGGAGGATACTGTAATATAATGTTTTTTTTTAGTATTATTTATTGAGAGAGAGAACAGCCACTTGAGAGTTTCGGAAGGGGAGATAGAGAGAGAGAGAGAGAATAGAGATAGAGAGTGGGGATGAGAGGGAGGGAGTTATATAGTGAGAGAGAGAGAGAATAGAGAGGCCTGTAGGTGGGGGAGAGTGGGGGGTGTTGGGTGGGGTTTTGTCGAGTGGGTGTTTGAGAGAGATTTCCATTAATGAAGGAACCAGTGAGGGGGGTGTGAGAGGGTGGAGCAGTAAAAAAAGATGAAGGGAGAAATACGACAAAGAAAAGGGAGATGTGAGAGAGGGGGGGGGTGATCGTTGGATTTGAAACTCCAAATGAGGGTGGGGGGGAGGGGGGGGATGATGCTTGTGGTGGAGGATAGAGGTGAGTGTGTAGTGATTTGAAAATAACAGAATGTACTCGGTATTGAGTGAGACGAGAGTTGCGGTGTATTTTTTAAATACCAGGGAGGGAAGTGATAAGAGAGAGGGTATTGATATTGTGAAAGAAGAAACACGAAAACAGGGTGGTCAAGTGGGTGGATCTAGAGAGTTTTTGTTTGTGGAGTTCGATTTGAATACAAAAAACCGTAGTAAAGGGTGAGGGGTGGGAGTGGTTTTAGATAAATACACTGGAGAAGAGATCCTGTAATACAGGATGATAGATCGACGTTGAACGGTGAGAGGGAGAGAGAGAGGATATTCAGAGACATTACTACAAGATGTGAAAGATGTTTTAAATAGATTCGAGGTGTTAGAGAGTGAATGAATAGCCCGCCTATATTTGAATGTGAAGAAATTAGTACAGAGGATTATAGGGAATCTGATAGGGGGAGAGGAGAGGGAGGATGAAGATAGGAGGATAGCCCATATGATCAGGGGATTGGGATGAGAGATGCGTTAGTAAAGAGAGGAGGGATTAATATAGGAGAGACAATAGGAGATATGAGTTGAGCGGAGCGCTAGGAATTGATGTCCTAACAGAGGAGCGGAGGACCTGAGCACGGAAGGGAGATAGAGCTTGAGAGGATTCGAGACTGAAGGGAGCATGATCGAGGTCGGCGGCTAGTAGACTTATAGTCTGATACTTATTCGCGATTATCTACTTGCGGCGCTCTATTGTTATTCCTACACTGATGTGTACGGTAACCGCTAAGTTATTGTTGATGACACCGATGTTCTGCTATCAGTAGCTAGCGTCGGGGTGATACGTGCGTTAGCAGGCGCTTCTAGCTATTCGTCTAACATCGGTTCCCTAGTCATACAATTCTTGTCCAGCCTATATGTAGACTGAGGACGCGATTAGCGAATTCCTTTTCGGAGAGTATTGCCTCTCTGCTGTTCGGCGAGAGGCCATTACTTCTCGGACCCGCTCTCGCTTATGGTCGTAGTGCGACTATAATTACGTCTATTCATCCCCAACTTTGAGGCAGTATTGCTTCATTCCGTGGCTTACGCTCTTCTCGTCCTTTATCTGCTATCGTTCTATTCTCGTAGCCCCTTAACCTTCTCGGGCTTTCGATCTGCATGCGCGGATCCTGCAGATCTGAGTGGCGTTGCTCTTAGTACTTCTATTCTAGTTACTCTGATCGCTAGGCGTTCTTGGTACAAACCCACAACTCAACCTTCATTGCGATCTACATGGGTCTTCTCTATGCGTTACACGATGCTCGTTGAACGCATGCGGGTGACGAATCAACTAACATTATTAACATGCTACGGCCAGTATGCGATGGTGCGCGGCGACGGTCCGAGATTCTGGCTATTAGGGCCGAGTAGTCGCTAGTCGCTGATGGTACAGAGGACGACGCATTCAATTGACTTCGCGTCGGGTTAGGAGGGCACAGCACATAGGATCACGTACTTGATCGTATGTCACGCTGCTTGTATTCCGCGATGAGGGTTAGGAGGATCCTGCAGTCCCTCAAGTGAGTGGTCCACGTCATAGTCGGCGATCCCGATTATGGAGGAGTCTCCGTAAGAGTTTAGTCTAAAATAGTCGTCAACTGGATTGTCATGACATCTCGAGGCTTTAGCGATAAGATCAGTACGTTTATAGGACGCTAGGGCTGATCTACTTAGGTGTATGGAGAATCGACAGCGGCGGTTCTAGAGCTGGTAGGATTCAGATCCCTTCCGGTTCGTCAGATATCTTACTGGATTCGAGCCTTATGTATGATAGGCCGTATGAAGGAGGATCTATGCTACAATTGCGTCAGCGGCTGCATGCTCGGTGCGGTCGCGAGTTCGAGGAACGTCTACCTTATTATGGTGAAGTCTTGATCGCGTACGCGAGATTGTGGATTTGCTGAGATCACTCACACCTTCTTTGCTGTCTTAGTGATGATTGGCTAGATAATCTTGTCTGACTGCTTCTTAGTTACTTCTCTCGCTCTTGCGTTTGTGACAGATGACCTGTCGGTAGTCGCGTTCTATCTTCGCTTGCTGAATCTCAGCTCGCCGTAGTTCGCGGATTAGATACACTCTTATATTTTGCGGACTTTAAGTAATACGAACCTATGCGCTTATCAACCCTTAGTTGAGACTATACCCGTTGGAACACCGTGTGTACTGACCATCGCTTTCGTTTACAGGGTTGCTACGTCTGCGGTACCGGGGCCAACTTATATAGGCGCATGCGCTGTCGCTGTATCGTCGTAGCTCTATGTGCTACATTTGTCTTTTCTCTGAGCAAACCAAACCATGACAGACAGGCATTCGGCTGCCCTCTTGTCTCCGTATGACTCTGACATCACTGCTTACGATTCTGTAGGTCTTTAATTACCTCAGCCTTAGCTATCGGAGTCTCCTAGCGTTTGCTTTTTTGAGTTTCCTTATCGGGGGGTTTGTACTTTGTTTCTTCGTTGTAATGGTGATTGTCATATGTTCTTATGTATGAACGTCATTTGCTGCCCGCTCTCACTACTTTCAGTTCGCCCCCCTCGCCACGTTTGGCGATTCACCTCCGCGTTCCGTCTTTTTTTTTTTTTTTGTTGTGTGTTTTTTTTGTTTTTTTTTGGTTTGTTGTCTGTTTTTTTTTTTTGTTTGTTTTTTTTTTTTTTGATTTTTTTTGTTCTTTTTTGTTGTTGCTTTTTGTTTGGTTCTTTTTTTTTTTTGTTTGTGCTTTTGTTTTTTTTTGTGTGTGTGTGACTTCTTTTTTTTTTTTTTTTTTTTGGCCCTTTTGTTTTCTTTTTTTTTTTTTTGTGTGTGGATGGGTGTGGTGTGTGCATGGAGAAGAGAAAGGAGAGAATATAGAGAAATAACACTACCTATTGCAGAGGAATCAAAACTCACACCACACGCGCACGCCGGGAGACACGCGCACACGCACGCTAGCAATTACGCGCCAACCCGCACACACGCACACACACACACAGCGACACAGAACACTTCAGACCTTACCATCTTTCAAGCTGTCATGTTCTTTCTGCAAGTGCGGTGCTGAAACACTTACGCACATGCGAGAAACTACGCACACTCGCACACACACACACACAACACGCACACACACACACACACAACACACACACCACACACACTACACACACACACACACACACACACACACACACCCCTACACACACAGCAGATCTGTTGCAAATGGAACTAAAGCTCTGTTCATATCTATAGAAGCAGTACAAAAACACACACACCCCAACACACACACCACACACACACACACACACACACACAACCACAAACTTACACACCACACACACACACACACACACACACACAACGACAACACACACACCACACACATGATACCACACACACAAAAGGCCGACTGACAGCTTTGGGTTTGCCCGGGACAAAATCTCTGATTGGGCACCCCTTCCAACCGACACCGACAAACCCCCCCCCCCCACCCCCCCCCCCCAAAAAAAAAAAACCTAATCAATTTTACCATTCTTTATCAAAAATTGTTTTTAAGAAACAATAGGATTCTCATTCCTATTAATAACACAAGTGTAGCCTAAGTGTAATTTGGCAATTTGAAGGCCTTGCACATCAAAAACTATGACTGAGAAGGAGTCACCGTGTTAAAAAAAAAAAAAACTGACCTCAAGTGACTGTGATGACAGAGAGCAAGTGAACAGGAACACACAGAGTGCTGCTGTGCTCCCTCCCTCATCAAAAGCCTCCCCACAGCAGGAAGTAACACAGGAATATGTCAGTTTACAGAAAACTAATGCACAAACGAATCTACAACTGTGTAGGCCTATTTCTCCTCACAAAGTTAACAGGTTGATAATTTGTTAGCATCTGTGGTAAGCGGAGATTTAGCAATAGCGTTTCATAGTGCTGCTTAACCCTTGTGTTGTGTTCATAAGCTGCATACACTGTGGTGTTCGGGTCAGTTTTGACCCGTGATAACAAAACTCAGCCATAAAATACCTAAAAACACTAGTTCTCATCAAATATTGTTTTTCATCTCATACCGTAGCTAACTAGGTATGTATTCATATCCATGGAAATACTACTTTATTTAATCATCTTTTTGACTTCACAGGTCTTTTATCTTACATTATGCAAATCGTTTTTGATGACCAAAACTATCAAAACCTGCATAAATTCACTATTAATACGTTCTAAAGTGATAAAATTGGTGATTATGTTGTCCATGTATTACAGCTGATATGAGAGTACAACAACCCCCAAATTTCTTTGATTAGTTTTTTCTCTAATATTGCAAAATATCATCAATAGTGACATTTGTGGTGTTTGGGTCCAAACCAACCCAAAGAGATTTATAGCAGGATAAAGACCAAATGTCAACTAAACTAGTTTTTCAGTGCATAAAATCAATGCTTAAATATGTTGACTTGGTGTCTTTCAATATTTATATGATTTTAGTGTGGTAAATATACAAAATAACAATTCTGTCAGTCACAGCTATTTCGCCAATCTAATGCAAAGATATTGGAAATTAGCACCTCAATGAACATGAAAAAAGCCACACTATTCTTCTGAATCCACTATGCTATGAACATGGACCCTTATCTCATTGCCACATCAACTTTATGGAAAGTATAAGACCAGTTCTACATGTTTGGGTGCCATTATGAATTTTTTATACGTTTTTTGGACAACATAATGTGCAAAAAATTATTTTGCAAACAAATGTTAAAAAAAAGCTCATTATATAATACAGAAATGGATACCCTGACCATGAAAACATATGAGTAGACACCAAAAATACATCTGTACTCCTTTCACAACAGATATGACGTATTGTATTGTATGGGACTGTCCAAGTCAAGTCAAGTCAAGTCAAGTCAAGTTTTATTGTCAATTTCTTTGCATACACTGGTCATACAAAGAATTTGAAATTGCGTTTCTTGCTCTCCGATGCAGACATAGACTAATCTAGGTAAGGACATAGACAATATAGACATAGACAGTACTCATACATGGACATAAGACAGTATGGACATAGACAGTGCTCATACAGACATTTAAAGTGCAAGACTGGACAGCAGAAGACTTGTAGAGAACATACATTAAGAGGAGGTATTTTGTTGTGCTTTTTCTAAAAGTCCTTTATAGCGTTCTGACATAGTAATAGTAGCATTTTAAGAAAATAAATAATTAAAATAGGTTTGTCAAATACACCAGCAGCAGTATGTGTGTGTGTGTGTGTTTGTATGTGTTTGTGTGCGTGTGTGTGTGCGTGTGTGTTTAGCAGTGGTGGACAGTAACGAAGTAAATGTAATTCGTTACTGTACTTAAGTAACATTTTCATACTTTCATACTTTACTCAAGTATTTTTATTTGGTAAGACTTTATACTTTTACTTCACTACATTTCAAAGCAAAATTTAGTAACTTCTCACTTCGTTACATTTACAGAAACACTCGTTCCTTAACTCGTTCCTTTTTTTTTTAGGCGATACACGGCAGGTGAATTAATTCATTTGTAATGCCCTGATCAAATGAAATCTGAGATTGTGTGAAGAAAGTGAAACTGAATCCGATTGGCAGACTCAGAGATTCGCCATTGTGATTGGTTGTAATATGTCACGTGACAACAAGCTCTAGGCTACTGTACAGAATTAGTAGTGTTAGAAGGAAAGCGAGCAGAGCAAGACCACTGATGTGTCCACTGTTGCGACTTGCGAGACGAATTGAAATAAGAAGAAACGCCAACGGTACTTTCTAGTAACACGCGGAAAGCACAGCAAAACAATAAAGCAGGCGACAATAACGTTGTTAGAGTGTATTAATCTGCACGCCGTATTCGTTGTGTGAGCGGGGAGAGGTTTAGCTCGCAGGCTGCACTCGCCTGACAAGACGAAATTTGTCAGATAGGCTTCGCGTTTGAACTGAATAATCAGCGAATTGATACTTAATGTAGGCCCTACTGCTTATTTGACTTACTGTGTTATATCTGTGTTATGGCTTACAATAGAGTCACATAATTGCCGCCCCCGCTTTTGTAGCGTGTTGGTTTCTTGAGTCAAGTACACAGGATGCCTAAATGCTTATTCCAAACCATCCAGGCGCACAACTCCGTGAGCATTCTTTCCCCTCAATACATTGCAGTATTTTCTGAAGTAGTTGGGATATCAATTAGTTAGGCCTAATTGTCTAATAGACTCCCCTGTCACCAAAAATGATTTCCTTCAACTTTATGGAAAATAGGCTTGTGTAAAGGGGTTGTATCTTTACATGAGGATTGGCATGCCCACCATATGTTGCAAAGTGAGGCTACATGCAACATGTATCCTTGCAACATGTAGGCCTATCCTTTCCCTTAAGTCAGGACTACAGTGGATATGAAAAGCACTGGCAATACCACCAAAGTGAGGTTGTAAAAAACAACAGTAACAAAGTCATAAAAAAAGAGAGATTGACTTTGGCTAAATTGGCCCAGTGATGTGGACAGGCACAAAAGGCTTTTTCATGATCAGACAGAAGTGTTCCAATTAAGTTGTATCAAGTAGGCTATTGCAAATCATTGGCATCTAGCAAATAGAGACCATTACAAGTAGGCCTATATGAAGATGTTCCTATCTTTAAAGGTAGCGTAGAATCACAAGAAGTCTGTTTGTCCATACATAGGCCTAAGCCAACCTTAACATAACCAAACACGACATAATAATAAATAATAATAATAATAATAATAATAATAATAATAAGAAGAAGAAGAAGAAGAAGAAGAAGAAGAAGAAGAAGAAGAAGAAGAAGAAGAAGAAGAAGAAGACAAGGTCTACCAAAACCATAATTATAACAAAAATTAAACATAAAGTACTTTATTGGCTACTCTAACTCCTTGCTGTCACAAATAAGTAGGCATATACTGGACTGTAGGCCTACGGCTGGGGGGTATAGTAGTTGTTCTAATAGGCATATAATCAATTTCAGCCTAATCATTCTTAATATTAATGGTCCTTTCATGTGTTCTTTTGGGCATGTAGGGTCAGTATTAAATGTTTAGAGAGGTGAAAATGAACTTCTGATGCTATAATATAACATCCATGGACTTACTCCACAGTGTTTCTGAGGCCTGTTATGGCCTAGTTCTAACATGTTGGTATAGCCTATGCAATTATTATTTATATGTAATTAGTTATGACCAAACTAGGCCTACAACACTTACATATTAAAATTGCACCAAAGGCTTCATTTTTAAGTTTTTACTTTTTACTTTTAGTACTTAAGTATTTTTGACGGCAGATACTTTTGTACTTCTACTCAAGTAAAAAAGTGAGGTGAATAATTTTACTTTTACTTGAGTAGTTTTCAATGCAAGGTAACTGTACTTTTACTCAAGTACATAACTGGTGTACTTCGTCCACCACTGGTGTTTAGTGCAGGTAGAAAGTGCGGTGTGCGTCTGTGTGTGTGTGTGTGTGTGTGTGTATGTGTGTGAGTATGAGTTGTGTGTGTGTGTGTGTGTGTGTGTGTGTGTGTGTGTGTGTGTGTGTGTGTGTGTGTGTGTGTGTAGTAGTGTGTGTGTGCATGGGTATGTTTTGAGTTAGTGCAGGTTGAAAGTTCAGTCACAGATGTAGTAGTGCAGGTGGAATGTTTCAGTCGCAGATATGGTGGTGGGGATGAGGGGGGGAGGGTTGTCAGTGGCCTGACTGGCCAGAGGCTGACAGTGGAGGGAGAGTGGGTTGAGTGTTCAGTATCTTGATTGCTTGATGCATCGTGCTGCTTGCAAACCTGGTGGTACGGGAACGGAGGCGCCTGTACCTCTTTCCAGAGGGCAGGAGTGCGGCTGAACAGTTTGTGTGCAGGGTGGCTTGTGTCTTTGATGATCATCAGTGCTTTCCGGGTGAGGCGTGCGGTGTAAATGTCCTGCAGGGAGGGGAGTGGTACTCCAATGATCTTCTTCGCTGTGTTCACAACACGCTGGAGTTATCTCTTCCGTTGTTTTTCTCTCGTGCAGACCTTCCTCCCCTACACTGTGATGCAGCTGGACACGACGCTCTCTATGGTTCCTCTGTAGAATGTTGTCATGATGGAGGGTGTAGCACTTGCCTTCTTTAGTTTGCGCAGGAAGTAGAGACGCTGATGGGCCTTCTTCGCCAGTGATGTAGTGTTGGTGGTCCAAGAGAGGTCGTCGCTGATGTGCACACTCCCAAGGAACTTGGTGCTGCTCACTCTCTCTCTCCACAGCATCACCGTCGATGGTCAGTGGTGGCAGTTGTTTTTGGACCCTCTGAAAGTTGACAACAATCTCCTTGGTCCAGCGGCCATATTGGATTTGTAACAACAAAAAGCTGGCAAAACATTTTTTTAGGCAAGAAATATATTTTCCTCACCATGAATCACCAAACTGAAGAAAAAGGACAACCAACAGCTTTTCAGAAATGCATACAACAACCAAAATCTATGCCCGGGTCAATTTTGACCCGAACACCAAAGATGTAACTTTTTTTTTTTTGGACCTTTAAAATGTACTAAAATTATTTTTTTTAAAAATTGTGTTGAAATGATCGTGACTGAGGATTAGATGAACCCTCATTCCAAGAAAATAAAGGAAAGTGTGTTTTTTTCACACTAAAACTTGAAAATGGGTCAAAAATGACCCGAACACAACACAAGGGTTAAAAAGTTGGTTGTCCTTCTCCTGGCAAACATACACCCGAGGCATTATCCCACACAACCAGAGATTATAATAGGCCTAGAATCTCTGGCATGATTGTGTGGGCTCATATGCATTTTATTCTTAACTGACAGTCAGATTTGAAGCACAATGTTATTAAGCTGTTCTGGTTAGGAAATAATGCAATGTCCGTTTTCTATTGTGTTCATCCGTGTGCGCGTCCCTGCCTGAAACATTTGATTTGGAAACATATTTGCGGAGTAGGCTAATGCGCATATTCATAGATTCAATTAGATATAGGCGTAAGAAACACAGTGTAATTAATCCGTTGTGGTAATCAAATTATTCAATGCCCCTTCTCTGTCTGATATTGATCTTCATGTGTCTTGCTCACGGCCTCCTGTGTCAGTGTTAGGCTACTTGACGACGGGGCTGGAAAAAGTTGGCTGTGTCTTACCTGGATCTGCTGCACAGCTGCTTTTACTGGTACCTGCTGCATCACCCGCGTCTTTTCTGAAATATTTATGTAGAGAACCCCTCAGGCTTTCGGCTTCTTCATCTCTTTTTCGCCTTTCTCTCCTTTTCAGCGCTCCTGACTTGTGCATGTTGTTGACTAATTGGCTCACTTATCGAATGATGTCGTCTTTTTTTTCTAGAAAGACCAAACCATTTTGGAATAGGGGTGATAGGTGGTTATTGGCCGTTTTTTTTTCAAGGGCAATGAAGGCAAATATCTACAAGTCATTGTTTGAATGCAAATAAAGCACCTTTCTTCCCTAAATCAACACATTTTTGAAGTGACAATATAATAATTAATCCCAACGTCATGTGGGCCCAGTTATGCCCCCCCCCTAGTCCAGGGCCCTGGACAAAAAGCCCCTTTGTCCCCCCCCCCCCTGTCGGCTGGCCTGCACACACACAACAATGGCTATTCATGCCCAGGTGCCAATGGCAAAAACGGCTATTCACACCTGGATGTAAATATCAAAAAATGCAACAATGGCTATTCTGGTTTAAATAGCAACAATGGCTATGGTGTAACTATCAACAATTGCTATTCACACCCGAGAGCTAATAGCAACTATTGTTCACAATCAAACACCTTATCTAACAAAACATGAACACCTTAAAGGGTTAAATAGGTCTCTGTAAACATGAACACCTTACAAGGTTAAATAGGTCTCTGAAGACCTTAAAGGGTTAAATAGATCTCTGTACACCTTAAAGGGTTAAATAGATCTCTGAACACCTTAAAGGGTTAAATAGATCTCTGAACACCTTAAAGGGTTAACTAGGTCTCTGTACACCTTAAAGGGTTAAACAGGTCTCTGAACACCTTAAAGGGTTAAATAGATCTCTGTACACCTTAAAGGGTTAAATAGGTCTCTGTACACCTTAAAGGGTTAAATAGATCTCTGTACACCTTAAAGGGTTAAATAGGTCTCTGAACACCTTAAAGGGTTAAATAGGTCTCTGTACACCTTAAAGGGTTAAATAGATCTCTGAACACCTTAAAGGGTTAAATAGGTCTCTGAACACCTTAAAGGGTTAAATAGATCTCTGTACACCTTAAGGCGAGACACTAAAGGTGAATAGGCTAAAAAAATTAACTTGCAGATATCACCATGAAACTTTTCCAGTGGATTACTCATACATATAGGAGAAAAAAATGTATTGGAAGTTTTCTGAAATCTTATATTTAAATATGGTAATTAGGCTATGTCTAATTAATTATGCGCTAATTTGCATATATATTCAAAAGTGTAAAACTTGACATGTGGAAGAGCCAGACTCAAAATTCTTTTTTCATTGTGTTATTACAGCAATTTAAAAGATTTTGTCACAGGGGTTTATGGATATCTCCTTTAGTTTTGCAGAAAATCTGAAAATGCTGCTATTAGCCCTGAAAATGTGATTTTTCGCCTCATTTTAAGAGGAAAAGTCCTATAAATCAGGATTAAAATAATATAATAACAAAATCCTGTGACAGAATCTTCCAAATATAGTCAGGAATAGGACTGGAAAGTTTGGTGTATGTCAGTCATACAGAAGTGGAGTTTTAGGCCTTTGAGTGTGAGGAAAACCTCATTTTGAGAAAATGGCCGTTAAAGATTTGTATGGCAAAAATCCATAGATTTCTGGTAAAAGCCACAACGTACATAAAAAAAATGGCATTAGGATGAATGTAGGATGAATATATGCATGTATTACACTAAAACTGATAACTCTATTACATTTAAAACAGGTGAATATTTTTATTTTATCATTAATGGTATCAACATGGCATGTACAGTGCCATCATCAGTGATCTGGCTTTCGAGGTTGCAATCCTGTACCCCCTATTTCTTCCAACCATTCACTACACCAATTTTGGAGTGAAATCACCTATTTCTAGGCCATATTTGTGCACTTGAAGCATACTATTTCACTTACCAACTGGTGAAGTGAATGGCTGGTCCTCCCCAATTTGCATATAGCCTACCAATATGTTAGAATAGGCCCTAACAGGCCTCAGAAACTGCCAGGTTAAAAATCACAAACTGTGGAGTAGGTCCATGGATGTTATAGCATCAGAGGTTCATGTTGACCTCTCTAAACATGTATTACTGGCCATAATATTTCCAAAAGATCACACAAAAGGGTCCTTAATATTGAGAATGAATAGGCTGAAATTGAATATAGCTCATCTACTTGACAGAACAGCTATAGGCCTATCGCTACAATAGCCGCACAGTCTGGTATAGGCCTACTTATTTGTGACAGCAAGTAGTTATAAACCATGTTTATTTTTAATCATGATTAGGCCTATGGTTTTAGTAGGCCTATAGGCCCTAGGCCTAATTATTATTTAGTTTTTGGTTATGTTAAGGTTGGCTTATGCTTCGGCCTATGGACAAACAGAATGTTTCCTGCTAGGCTACCCTTAAAGATAGGATTATTTTACTATACTTGTAATGGTGTAATGGTCTCTATTTGCTAGATGCCAGTGATTGGCAACAGCCCACATGAGAGGCTACAACTAAATTGGGACACTTCTCTGTTTGTTCATGAAAGGGCCTCCTCTGCCTGTGCACACCACTGGGCCAATGAATAAAGCTCTACTTTTGTTTGTTTCTTTGTTTTTACTTCACTTAAAATATATAGCAGGGTGTATTTTATTGCCCATGCTTAATTGTTTTCATATATCCACTGTAGGCTACTGACTTTGGGAAGTGAGCATGTTGCAGGATGACAAGCAGCCTCCCTGCTTTGCAATGCGTGGTGGTCAACTACCTCATCCAAAGATAGTCTGTTTACACAAGCCCCTTTCCATAATGTTGAAGGAAGTGCCAATGGAGTCAATTATAGACTAATAATCAATATCCAACAACTTAAGAAAATACTGGTCTATTGGAAGAAAAATATCACAGAGTTAGAGTCGCCAGGCTGGTTTCACCTCGGAACAACCTCGGCATGTTTACCTGTGCACTTCACTCGAAAGCAACAAGCCACAAGAGTGGTTATTAGGCTATGTGAGTCAATTGTGAGCTATATCGCACAACACGTTAAATAAACAGTACAATGAGTACCAATTCGTTGATTATTCAATTCAAACGCGCACTGACAGAGATTTCGTTGTGGTGCAAGGAGAGGGTAACCTCACTGTAGGCAACACATTGCAAACGCGAGCCCAACGAATGCAGACAGCGTACCGAATAATTCACTTTGAAACATATATTGTCGTTTGCTTTATTGTTTATCCGTGCTTTCTGTTACATGTAAGCACGGGCTCTTGTCATTTCAATTCGTCTCGGAAAAGTGGAGACACGAAGTACTCCGTTGGATACTCCTCACTCCAAAATAATTCACTGCAGCCGAGAGTGACACGTGACTGATTAGAACCAATCACAGTGCCGAATCTCCCATTCCGGCCAATCGGATTTCGTTTCAACCTTCTCTTCCTGCTTTTTTCGCCTTGTCTAAATCAATGATTGGTGGTTGACACAGCGGAAATATCCTTATTTGGAATACATGACTGTATGCGGGAAGACTCAAGCTTTCCAACGAGACCTCGGAAGGCATATAAAACCCAACGGTTGCAAATAAACACTGTGCGTAACAAGAGGAAAAACATGACAAATCAAGCTAAAAATCACAAGCGCAAGTCTACCAAATGTAATAAAATAACTATCTAATACTGTTTTTTAGACGTTTTCTTCACACCAGTGTGAAAGACAACAAGTTAAGGATGCAAACTAGCCCAAAATCTCAGATTTGACCAAGGCATGAAAAAACGATGATTTCACCTGCCGTGTCTCGCCTTAAAGGGTTAAATAGGTCTCTGTACACCTTAAAGGGTTAAATAGATCTCTGTACACCTTAAAGGGTTAAATAGGTCTCTGTACACCTTAAAGGGTTAAATAGGTCTCTGTACACCTTAAAGGGTTGTCTCTGTACACCTTAAAGGGTTAAATAGGTCTCTGTACACCTTAAAGGGTTAAATAGGTCTCTGAACACCTTAAAGGGTTAAACAGGTCTCTGTACACCTTAAAGGGTTAAATAGATCTCTGAACACCTTAAAGGGTTAAATAGGTCTCTGTCGCACCTTAAAGGGTTAAATAGGTCTCTGTACACCTTAAAGGGTTAAACAGGTCTCTGAACACCATTTAAAGGGGTTTAAAATAGGTCTCTAAACAGCCTTGTAAAGGGTTAAACAGGTCTCTCTACATTGTGCCAAGTTCACCATTTCATGGTTTCATAGTCCACAATCTTTTTCATATTCTTTCCTTAACTTTTCTTTTTTCATTTGTTATCATGCAGCCGTTATGATAAAAGTAAAATGGTTTCGCGTTCTCTCTCTCACTATTCTCTCTATCTATCTATCTCTCATCTCTATCCGTTTCCTCTATCTCTTCACTTTTTCTCTTCTCCTTGATGAGTGAGCATCTCGATCTCTTCTCCTCTCTCTCTCTTCTCTCTCTATCTCTCCTACTCTCTCTCTCTCTTCTCTCGCTATCCTGGCAGATTGTGTTGTGCATCATGAGATGGATTGAAAGTTATGGCGGCCCACTTTTTGTGAAGATACTTTGTGAAGACATGCAGAGCAGAGGCGAGGGTGATCGAAAGAGGGAGCGGGGGAGGGGGGCGGGGGAGTTTGCAGGGGGGGGGGGGGGGGGGGGGGGGACACCCCCCCCCCCCGCCCCCGCCGGGGGAGGGGAGATGGGGCGGGGGGGGGGGGATGGGGGGGGGGGGGGGGGGGGGGGGTGAAAGTTAGAGGGGGGGGGGGGGGGGAGAACGAGAGGGTTGGGGAAAAGGCGGGGGGGAGGGGCGGGGGGTACCAAAAATGGGGGGAGGGGGGGGGGGGGGTGGGCTGGTGGGGGGGGAGCAGGTTGGTGGGGCGGAACCCGAAGGAAACATCATACATTAGTAATAACCGAAAAAGACAATAAGACAAAGGGGGGAATTTTGTTTCTTTTTTTTTTTTGGGGGGGGGGGGGGGGAAAGATTGTGGTTTTTGTTTTGAGGGGG
>NC_085877.1:51003930-51010725 GCF_034702125.1 Engraulis encrasicolus
TACTCTCAATGAGTATAGAGGATATACAGTATAGTATAGAGGATATACAGTATAGTATAGAGGATATACAGTATAGTATAGAGGATATACAGTATAGTATAGAGGATATACAGTATAGTATAGAGGATATACAGTATAGTATAGAGGATATACAGTATAGTATAGAGGATATATAGTATAGTATAGAGGATATACAGTATAGTATAGTATAGAGGATATACAGTATAGTATATAGTATAGAGGATATACCCGTATTAGTTAACACCCCCCAAACTACCACAAAAACCTTCTAGCAGGTATACAGCTATAGTTAGAGGATATACAGTATAGTTATAGAGGATATATATAGTATAGAGGATATACAGTATAGTATAGAGGATATTACAGGTATAGGATAGAGGATATACAGTATAGTATAGAGGATATAACAGTATAGTATAGTAGAGGATATACAGTATAGTTATAGAGGAATACGTATATATAGATACAGTATAGTATAGAGGATATACAGTATAGTATAGAGGATATATAGTATAGTAAGTAGAGGATATTACAGTATAGTATAGAGGATATACAGTATAGTATAGAGGATATACAGTATAGTATAGAGGATATACAGTATAGTATAGAGGATATACAGTATAGTATAGTATAGAGGATATACAGTATAGTATAGAGGATATACAGTATAGTATAGAGGATATACAGTATAGTATAGAGGATATACAGTATAGTATAGAGGATATACAGTATAGTATAGTATAGAGGATATACAGTATAGTATAGTATAGAGGATATACAGTATAGTATAGTATAGAGGATATACAGTATAGTATAGAGGATATACAGTATAGTATAGAGGATATACAGTATAGTATAGTATAGAGGATATACAGTATAGTATAGAGGATATACAGTATAGTATAGTATAGAGGATATACAGTATAGTATAGTATAGAGGATATACAGTATAGTATAGAGGATATACAGTATAGTATAGAGGATATACAGTATAGTATAGAGGATATACAGTATAGTATAGAGGATATACAGTATAGTATAGAGGATATACAGTTAGCTATATAGAGGATATCAGATAGTATAGTAAGAGGATATACAGTATAGTATAGTATAGAGGATATACAGTATAGTATAGTATAGAGGATATACAGTATAGTATAGAGGATATACAGTATAGTATAGTATAGAGGATATACAGTATAGTATAGAGGATATACAGTATAGTATAGGCATCGTATACGTAGAGTGATCTATAGTATAGTCTATAGAGGATATACAGTATAGTATATGAGGATCCACAGTATAGATGATGACGTACAGTAGTATAGTCTAGAGGATATACAGTATAGTATAGTATAGAGGAATATACAGTATAGTTATCGTATAGAGAATATACAGTATAGTATAGAGGATATTACCAGTATAGTAAGCAGAATATACAGTATAGTATAGTATAGAGGATATACAGTATAGTATAGAGGATATACAGTATAGTATAGTATAGAGGATATACAGTATAGTATAGTAGAGTATAGTACAGTATAGTATAGTATAGAGGATATACAGTATAGTATAGAGGATATACAGTATAGTATAGTATAGAGGATATACAGTATAGTATAGAGGATATACAGTATAGTATAGTATAGAGGATATACAGTATAGTATAGTATAGAGGATATACAGTATAGTATAGAGGATATACAGTATAGTATAGTATAGAGGATATACAGTATAGTATAGTATAGAGGATATACAGTATAGTATAGAGGATATACAGTATAGTATAGAGGATATACAGTATAGTATAGTATAGAGGATATACAGTATAGTATAGAGGATATACAGTATAGTATAGTATAGAGGATATACAGTATAGTATAGAGGATATACAGTATAGTATAGAGGATATACAGTATAGTATAGAGGATATACAGTATAGTATAGAGGATATACAGTATAGTATAGAGGATATACAGTATAGTATAGTATAGAGGATATACAGTATAGTATAGTATAGAGGATATACAGTATAGTATAGTATAGAGGATATACAGTATAGTATAGAGGATATACAGTATAGTATAGTATAGAGGATATACAGTATAGTATAGAGGATATACAGTATAGTATAGTATAGAGGATATACAGTATAGTATAGAGGATATACAGTATAGTATAGAGGATATACAGTATAGTATAGAGGATATACAGTATAGTATAGTATAGAGGATATACAGTATAGTATAGAGGATATACAGTATATAGTATAGAGGATATACAGTATAGTAAGTAGAGGTCGACAGTATAGTATAGTATAGAGGATATACAGGATTATATAGTATATAGCGGAATACAGTACAGTATAGTATAGGGATATACAAGTAATAGTATTAGAGGATTACAGTATTGTATAGAGGATATACAGTATTAGTATAGAGGATATACAGTATAGTTATAAGGGATTACAGTATAGTATAGAGGATTACTATAGTATAGATTAGAGGATATACAGTATAGTATAGAGGATAATACAGATATAGAGGATATACAGAGTATAGTATAGTATAGTTATAGTATAGTTTAGAGGATATACAGTATAGTAATCGATAGAGGGTATATCCAGGTTTAGTATAGTATAAGAGGATATCACAGTTAGTATAGTATAGAGGGTATACAGTATAGTAGAGATAGAGGGATATACAGTATAGTATATGTTATGAGGATATAGTATAGTTATAGAGGATATACGTCAGTAGTATAGAGGATTACCAAGTCAGTATAGAGGTATTACGTATAGTATAGAGGATATACAGTATAGTATAGAGGATATACAGTATAGTATAGTATAGAGGATATACAGTATAGTATAGAGGATATACAGTATAGTATAGAGGATATACAGTATAGTATAGTATAGAGGATATACAGTATAGTATAGAGGATATACAGTATAGTATAGAGGATACAGTAATATAGTTATAGAGGATATACAGTATAGTATAGTATAGAGGATATACAGTATAGTATACAGTATAGTATAGTATAGAGGATATACAGTATAGTATAGAGGATATACAGTATAGTATAGAGGATATACAGTATAGTATAGAGGATATACAGTATAGTATAGTATAGAGGATATACAGAAAGTATAGGATACAGTTATAGTATAGAGGGAATACAGTTAAAAGGGTATAGTATAGAGGATATACAGTATAGTTATAGTATAGAGGATTATATTAGTATAGAGGATATACCGTCTTAAGTATAGAGGATAAAAAGTAATAAGTATAGAGGATATACAGTCAGTATCAGAGCGATTATACAGTATAGTATAGTATAGAGGATATACAGTATAGTATAGTCTAGAGGAAGTACAGTATAGTATAGTATAGCGGATATACAGTACCGTATAGTATATATGAGGGAATACAGTATAGTATGAGAGGATATAACAGTATAGTATAGAGGTATAACAGTATTTGTATAGTATAGAGGATAGTATAGTACGAGGTATACAGTATGTACAGTATAGTATAGAGGATATTACAGGAAGTATAGTATAGTATAGAGGATATACCAGTATAGTAAAAGTTAGTATACCGCTAGAGGATATACAGTATAGTATAGAGGATATACAGTTTATAGTATAGTATAGAGGACTACAGTATAGTATAGTATAGGGATATACAGTATAGTATAGGAGGATCACCGTATAGTATAGGAGGATATACAGTATCGTATAGATATAGAGGATATTACAGTATAGTATAGTATAGAGGATATACAGTATAGTATAGGGTATCATAATTTAAGAGGATATACAGTATAGTATAGATGATTACGTTCAGTATTGGATTTCTATATAGAGGATATACAGTATAGTATAGGTAGTAGAGGATATACAGTATAGTTATGAGATTAAGTACGAAAGGGATATACCAGTATAGTTTAGAGGTTATACAGTATAGTATAGTATAGTGGATATTCAGTATAGTATTAGGAGGATATACAGTATAGTAAGGGGGTATCAAGAGGATATACCGTATAGTATAGTATAGAGGATATACAGTATGTATAGTATTAGAGGATATAACGAGTATAGTATAGAGGATACGTACAGTTAAATAGGAAACATATTAGTATAGAGGATATACAGTATAGTATAGTAATAGGGATAATACAGTATAGCTATAGAGGGATATACAGTATAGGTATAGTATAGGTGGATATACCGTTTAGTATAGAGGTTATACGTCTAGTATAGTATAGAGGATATACGTTAATAAGTATAGTATCAGTATAGAGCGGATATTACAGTATAGTAATATAGAGGATAGGATAGACTAAGGGTTACATTAAGTATAGTATAGAGGATTTCGATACAAGTAATAGTATTCAGTTTTATAGAGGATATTAAATTATACAGTATAGTATGAGGATATACAGTATAGTATAGTATTGAGGATATACAGTATAGTATAGAGGGTATACTAAGTTTGAGGATAACTATATATAAGGAAACTATGTAATTTGAGGATAACATATATTAAATAAAAGGATATACATTAGAAGAGGAAACATAATAAGTTTGGGATAAACATATAGTATGTTGAGGATTCGTAATATAGATATACAATTATAGAGTAACATATGTAAAAGGGGTATACGTTATTAGTTTGAGGTAACATATAGTATAGGGATATAATAAGTATAGGGAAAGGAACATATAGTATAAGGAAATACTAATATGTAAAGGGTTTCTATAGTTAGTAAAGGAACTTGTTGAGGAATACAGATAGTAAGTTTGAGGGTAACGTAAGTAATATAAATATAAGTTTGTAAGAGGATATACGTAAGTTGAGGGATATCATTATTAAGAGGTATAACATATAGTTGTATAGAGATAACGTTTTAAATTAGGATATTCATTATATAAGGGTAACAGTTGTATAGTAAAAAGGTATACAGTATAGTTAGTTTAAAGGATATACATATAGTAAGGGAAACGTATAGTTATAAGAGGTATACCGTAAAGTATAGAAATACAGTATATATAGTATAGGGTTTACAGTAGTAAAAGTAACAAATATAGGGAATACGTAATAAATGAGGGTTAAAGATAGTTAGGGAATAAGTTAAAATATTAAGAGGAATTTAAAAGTATATATGAGGAAAATACAGTTATATAGAGGTTCCGTATATAAGGGAAAATAATATTATGAGGGAAAACATAAGTAAGAGGATAACAGTAAGTAAGTATAGGAAAAATAAGTATGAGGAATCAAATAGTAATTTAAAAGGGTATACAGTTAGATAAGATTAAATATTATAGAGTATAAAAAATTGTATAGAGAACATATGTAGAGGATATACTATATAGTAAGGATAACATATAGTTAAGGATAATACATATAGTAAGTAAAGGATCATATAATATAGGGATAACATTGTATAAGGAATACTATATAAGAGATATACAGTTATTATTTAAAAAGAGGGTATACAGTATTAAATAGGGATATACAAAATATAGGGAATTTCGATTAAGTATGAGGGAAAACATAATTTTGATAGAGGAATACAGTATATATAGGGTATCATATAATTATAGGGAATACGTAATATATATAGGAAAAGATAGTAAGAGGAATATTATAGAGGGTAACATATAGATAGAGGATAACATAAATGTTGGGTATACGTATAATATAGAGGTTACAGATAGTAAGAGGTACATATAGTATGAAGAGATATACAGTAAGTATGAAAAATCCCTAAATTTTAAGGATACAGTTTAAATAGGGGGAATACATTAGTATTAAAGGGATATACAGTAAGTATTTGAGGATATACATAAGTAAAGGATTAAAAGTATAAATTATATATAAATATATACAGTATATGTATATAGGAATTTCAGTAAGTATAAGATATACAGTATTTTAAAAGGATATCATATGTATAGAGGATTAAAAGTATGTATAAGGAAACAGTATTTAAAAAGTATAAAAGGGGAAACATATATTGAGGTTACAGTAAATAGTAAAAGAATATACATAGTATTTTTAAAAGGGGTTACAGTATGAATAGAAAAGGGAAACGTTGTTAGATTTAAAAGTAAGTTAAGTATCAGTAATTTTTAAAGGAAAACAGTAAGTATAGAGGAAAACGTAAAATAGGATTACATTATATAAATATAAGGGGTACGATAGATAGTAAGAGGATTACATATATTAAAAGGGGTAACATATAGATAGAGGATAACGGTTGTAAGAGGATATACATAAAGGAAAGTATAGAGGGTTCAGTTAGATGAGGATAACGTTATATAAGGGTATCTAAATTTTTAGGGATTTCGTATATAGTAAGGGGATTAAGAAGTATATTTTAGAGGAAAAACAGTTGTAAAAGGAAACAGTTGATAGTATAGAGGGTTCAGTAATATAGTAAGAGGAATCAGTATTAAAAAGAGGAATACTATGTATAGAGGGAAAACTAATTAGTAAAATTACATATAGTAATAAGGGGTAACGTAGTAAAGGATATACGTAAGAAATATAGAATAATATAAAGAATACCGTATGCAGGGGGTTTCCCCCCCGGGGCTTACCCCGGGGGCACGACTAAAGGCATGGGGAATTTTTTTTTTTATATCTAACATTAAAAAAAAATAAAGAATTCTCTATTTTCCATTAAAAATTGGGGCCCCTTTCAAAACATCAATCCAAATTAAAAAATTTTTTCCCCGGGCATAAATTGTTGAAAAAG
>NC_085877.1:51020825-51040825 GCF_034702125.1 Engraulis encrasicolus
GACAGACATAGCCTACCCTCTTATAGAGATGCTGGGACGCATCTAAAAACGTGGATCCAACGCGCGTAGTAGGGAAATACTGAAAAGATACAGCCAAAAGGCTCTACTCGAAGGCTCCAGCCAACGCTGTTGAAAGATTGTTTGCCTCTCTCCCTGGCCATCTGAATGAGATGATTTTTATCAAACGTCATACCAAATCTACATTGGCCTATAGGCTAGTTTTGGTATTTATGTTTGATCTGGCGACTATTGTTGTTTTACTGTCTTGCTTGAATCGCTCTGTTTGGATTACTTGAAGACTTTCCATGGATTATCCTGCATCGTCTCAGTGCCGTGAGTAACCTGGAACATAAGTAGGCTATAGGCTATCATCAGAGGTGAGCTTAGTCACTTTTGGCCGCGAGAGACTTGGAAGGCGCTACATTTGCGCCACACAACGTGGATTATTGAAACTGAAGACTTGATTTCTTCTATTGGATAATTTCGTTTGGTAGTAATTACGGACAGTGTAGTTTTTTTGTGACACTCTGACTTTTTTTTTTCAAGGAATATAGGTTAACCGAAATAGTCCCGCCGCCGCGTGGGTTACCTATGCTATTGATTTGTGATACGCATGTGGGTGACCTTTATTGAAGTTGCATGTAATTCTATAGATCAGTCAAAGGAAATTGAAAATGTGATTTTTACAACAGCGACATGACTCGGGTGGTATAGGCCTACTTTAGCCTACTGTTTTGAACCTTGGAAAAGTTTGACGCGATTTCAGCACCATGGACAGTCCCTCCCCAGTCGGGCGAATAGCACCACATTTTAGGCTACGCAGATCATTTCCCGTTTGTGCTGTTTGTAATTTAGGTAGCCTATTGCATTTAGCTGACACGATATTGGCAGTTCATTAAACATGATTAAAAGCAAGCCCAAAAATATGAAGGGACTAGTAAAAAAAAAAAGAAGCCCATGTCGCATAGTCTAGCCTAGGCCTATAGGTCCAAGCAGAATTTGCAACCCTGCATGAATAGCATTTCTACTAAAACTAGTTGGACAAAAGTTACTAAATCTTTTGGAAGTTGTTACAGTGCCCTGCATGAGAAAAGCCGCACGATTACAGTTGCGATTTCTATTATAGGCCTGCAGGCCACGGACGTTATATCATTAGTGATCGTCACCTCGCCTATGTAAAATTCCAGGCAAATAAAATTAGAACGTTCACCCATGGCCTCGCCTGACGTAGTCGCCAGGTTACGGTTAAAGCCACATTTGCCACAACAAACAACAAAAATCGTTGTTTAACATCGTTTTTGGAGGGACTTATATATGTGGATCATTTATTGAATACAGTGTGTACACATTGATCCAAAGTAGTCGTTAACCTGCGATATACACTTTAAGGTGTTCAGAGACCTATTTAACCCTTTAAGGTGTTCAGAAACCTGTTTAACACTTTAAGGTGTTCAGAGACCTGTTTAACCCTTTAAGGTGTACAGAGACCTATTTAACCCTTTAAGGTGTACAGAGACCTGTTTAACCCTTTAAAGATCAAATGAAACGAATATTAATTGTTGGAATTTTACAGTTTTTGCAACGGATTACAAAAGTCTCAAGCCTTGTGATTAAAACGAGATATTATGTGTGTAATAATTTATTCGGGAAGTCATGTTAAAACGTGCTCAAAAGTAGCAATATTAAGTCCATAAGTGCGAATTTATTGTCTTATGCGTGACGTCATAAGGTTGACACAGTCGAACTCCGAAGTGTCTTAACAATGGCGGCGCCTATGGATGGGTCTAGCTCTAAATCAAAGCGCGGAGGAAAATATTGTGTTGCTGGGGGGCCAAATGGCACCAGTTGTAAAAATGGCACTTACACAGAGGGCATATCTCTGCATCTATTTCCTCAAGTTAAAAATACTGGAACTGAGGCTGACAAGGAGAAGGCGAGAACAAGAGCGCTGTGGGTAAAGTTTGTTAGGCGGCACCGGCACGACTTTGAAGTGACAGCGACATCCGTGTTGTGCTCGGTACATTTTGATCAGTCATGTTACAACAAAAACGTGGAGATCGCCGACATGGTTGGATTTAAAAAACGATTGAAACCCCAAGCAATTCCGACTATAGACGTCGCTGGTGTACAGAAGGAGATCCCTGCTAGTACGGCTCGGGCGCGAAGACAGGTGAGTCTGACTGACTGTCACTTTACCAGATAGCGGATGACTACGGTATTCTCTCTTGTGCTGCTGACAGTGACATTTAGTTACATTGTACATTGTTTGACATTATTGGAGCACCCTAGTGGTAAGCCTGTGCCTGAATGTGTAGCCAGATGGAAAATCAAAACAAACGTAGTCTACCAAAGCCTCAAAATGAACAAGCCAGCACGAAACATTCCCAAACACAAAATTTGAGTTTCGTCTGGCTTAGTATAAGGTTCTACTCGCATCCCACATCGTGTCGATAAAGACCCTGAAACGGATTCGGTTTAGAGTTGCTGTAGGCCTACAGCGGTGAGACAGATATTGTATTTGAGTGTTGGTATTTACCAATTGTCAATCTATTTAGTTAGCCGATTGGTATGTAGCAGGGAGGAGTGTAAACACAATTTTAGTCTATGCTACTGAAATATAAAGGGTAAGAGAGACGCACACGTCTGATCCAACCAGTGCAGTCAGCTGATCATAAGACAAGTACACAGGTACTCAGATAAGTTACTTGTGTTGGAAGGAAACACAAGTATTTGTAGGGCATACTTTTGACACACTGTTTCCTAACAGCCAAACTGCATATTTCCACCAGCATCTGGCCCATTGGTCCCACATCACTATTTTGTAGGCCTATTGGTCACGCAGGCAATGGTCCCACAGCATATACCGGCTGCTCCATGTTCCCATGCACATTTCTAAGAATGTATTGAAATAAATGCCTGTTACATGACAGGGAGAAAGGCATGTTACTCTGAAATGTGGGAACATGGAGTTGTGGAACATATGACCTATATTTGAGTAATTAATGTGGGAACATGGAGTAGCAGGAATAAGTTGGGGGACTACTACATGTAGGATAACTCAAATCTGTGTCTACACAGGCTGTCCGCGAGAGCTTAGAACTAATGTCTAGGAACCCACCAAGTCCTGAGGACAACATAAGCCTACTCGCGTCGGATCAACATCAAGACAGTAGCAAAGTGGATGACATCGAGTCCTTGAAGAGGAAAGTTCGCGGCCTACAGAAAATCATCAGTCGACTGAGGAAGAGAACCGGAGGGAAAGCTGTGAGTTGTAGCGCTGTCGCTCCCTCATATTCTTTTGTCTTATGATGCCAGATAAAGTGCATGTGTATTAACTTCAATTTAATTTCTCCCAGGTTGAGGATGAGCTTGTGGAGGCTGACTTTTGTGAGGACGGTGATGAGGAAGAGGAGCTTGCGGAATTTGAGGATGAAGAGGAGGACGGTGATGAGGAAGAGGAGCTTTCAGATGGGGAGGATGAAGAGGATGAAGAGGAGTCAAATTATTCACTGGAGGAGTCATCAGCAGCAGAGTCTCAGTGGTCAGATGAGGATGGCGTAGATGACGGATGCTCACATACCAACAGAGTGAAGTAAGTTACAGTTTAATGTTTTTATTCTAGATATTTATCCAGCAGTAGTATTTTAGGACCCAAATAGGGGAGGTGTAAGTATTACAGGTGAAAGTGAAAAAAAAAAGTTTAAAAAAAGTTGATTAATTTCCACAATTTCATCAAAAATGTTAAACTTTCAAGCATTACTTATTCATACGCTATGTTTTTTTGTATCGTCATATTTTTCAGTGTTGAGCCTGGAACACACTGCTTCGAGGAGCCCAAGTTCATAGTGTTCTTCAGCATGCTGATGACCCTATTCTCCATGTTCTGCTTCCAATGCAAGATGGAGAAACCAACTGTCACTGTTAAAAAAAATGGAACAATGGCAATTGTGACCCAGAGTTGTAGAGTTTGCGGCAAGGACAGCTTCACCTGGAGATCACAACCATTCATCTTTGGAAAGTACCCTGCAGGAAACCTCCTTCTCAGCCTTGGAATTCTTATGTCTGGTGTCAGCATTTCAAAGGCAATGCTGCTCTTCAAGCATGTAGGGCTGTGCATGTTTGCTGCCAGAACTTTTTTTTACCACCAGACAAAATTCCTTATACCAGCAATACTACATCACTGGGAGGCGTACAGGCAAGCATTGATGAGCACACTCAGAGGAAAGGAGGGCTTGGTCTGGAGTGGTGACGGTCGATACGACTCCATGGGTCATAGTGCAAAATATGGAGCGTACACCATGTTCTGCAACACAACTGCCAAGCTAGTCCACTTTGAATTACTGCAATCAAGCCAGTCCGGAAGCAGTAATGCCATGGAACTTCATGGGGCTAAACGCAGCTTTGCTTTCCTCTCTGCAGAAGGGTTAAACATCTCCACGTTCATTACAGACAGACACAAAGGGATTGGCAAGTGGATGAAAGAAGAACAAAAAAACACTTCCCACTTCTATGATCTGTGGCACGTGTGTAAGAGCCTGGTCAAGGACCTGCGGAAAGCCAGTAAGGAGAGAGGTTGTGAAGTCATCAAGGACTGGTCGAAAAGCATTAAAAAGCACCTCTATTGGTGTGCCCTGTCTACCTCACAAGGGTTTGGACAATTAATATTGGCAAAATGGAAATCCATTGTCAGGCACATTGCCGGAAAACACGATGACCACCCTGATGAGGCATTTCCCACCTGTGCACATGGACCATTGAAACAGGAGAGGAAGTGGATTTACAGTGGTAAGATCATGTTCACATTACTGTTAGACAGCTAAGTCTTGTAATATGTTTGTGCAAAATGTCTGTATCAGGCTTCTAAATGTGCTCAAACAACTTTCTTATTTGCACCTTTAATCTCTGAGTGGCCATTTGCAGTAGGACAGGGTTGATTTCAAATGTAATTGCAAAGAGTATCAGAAAATTGACTTTGTGTTGTTTTGTGTCACACAATGGAGCTTCTACACAATCTTATCACCATGAAATCTGTTACACAGGAAGCCTGGCCCATGACAAGTTGTCTGCTGTCCTGCTGAGGAAAGATAGACTTGAAGACATCAGAAGGCTATCTTCAGAGGGTCAGACCAGCTGCCTTGAGGGCTTCCACTCTACCCTTAACCACTGGCACCCAAAAATGACACACTTTTCATGGCTGGGGAGCTATTGCAGGTGACTTTTCTTTCCCTTGATTTGTCAGAAAGAAAATGTGTAGTTTTCATGGTGAGCTCTTGTAAAGCTGTGTACGTGTGTTCATATTTTGAAAAGGCATTCTGTGTCTTTAACCTTAGGCACATCTTAGCAGTCCTGCACTTTAATGAAAACTTGAGGCGACAACCCCAACGCACCAAAGATGGCAGGACGTACTACAAGGTCACCTACCCAAAGTACAGGCTTGGAGAAGAAGTGGTAAAACATATACCATCACCACCAACATACCGTAAGTATAGCCAACATTGTATACACTACTCTCCAGTAGTTGTCGCCTATCCATCTGTTTGGAATAACAGCTAATAACCTGACTTTCAATTAATCACTTGGCTTCAGAAGTCACTCATATGAAAGCTACAACCCTCCCGAATGAAAATGTATGTACAAAAATAAATTTCATGCACCAAAGAAAGATTGACCCTTTATTGAACACACACAGGGCAGATTTTCACACTTGAAAACACTTTAAATACGCAGATCGGGTGTCATACTTAATTACTGAATCACTCTCACCTCTCAGGAGAGTGGGAGAGACGTTTTTGGTGTTAAAGGTAAAGAATTTGGAAAAAATAAATTTTTAGTGTTTTCGTCTAAGTCAAAAGTTTAGCAACCCATCATCTGTTTTTACTGCCATGCTGATAATGATGGAAATGCACAATACAGTATGTGACACCATAGGATGCTCATGGAAACAAGTCAACATCCCCACACCACCACCATCTAGTGGCTGCATGCAGACACAACAGTTCAGTAGCTCAGAAAGCTGGTTCAGGGGGGGGAAATCAATCTGTTTTCTTTTCTGATCGGGCCAGCAGTCATTATCGATGAATGTTTAATAATAATTGTATTTATTCATGATGTGTTTTTATCTTTTTTATAACTATATTTATGGTCATTTTAACCTTTTATTGACCACTGCACTTTATGTCTGTCCTTTGGTATATGTTGTTGCTGTCTATGTGTGCTTATGACTTGCTGCACACCTAATCGCCCCTTTTGGGGACAATAAAGTTGAAGTTGAAAGTTGAAGTTGATTTAAATATTACATGGTAATTCTGTACTTTCTTCAGACTATGTCAGTGACATCAAGCATGTGATGCTAGAAACGGCAAAAGAACAGCTAAAAGAGACCCATGACAAGTACACAGCCCTGGTCCCGGCACCTCTCTGCAGCCAGTTCACAGGGAAGAGGTGTAAAGAATCATCCATCCATCACTATGAAGCAAGGAAGCAAGCACGTACAGCGCTTTACCCACCAGGTACATTACTAACCTACATATCACATTTTGTAAAGCAAATTCGTTTAGCTAACAATGTCAGGCCAGCACTGCCCTTTTCCCAGGTACATTTCTGGTAGCCACTGATAACTTTCCTGTATTTTTATTCAGAGCAAGAGCAGGACAACATCAGGTCACAGCTTGAATCTGTGGCAGAAGCAAGTCGCACCTCAGCAGCAAGCCGCACTAAGAAAGCACGAGCCTGCAAGAAGTGCAAGAAACCAATGAAAGGCCATCGCAGAGGGGCTTGCCCCAAATAGTTAGATCCAGCTTTGCTGCTATTGTGCTATTCCTTGTCTTTCTGTGTTAAATTTGAGTGTTTTGTCTTCATTTCAGAAGCCTGTACATGTGTTCATACCCTGCCTCAAAGTGGCCTACTTTTCTGTATTTCTAAGCGTGTTCTCAATTTTAACTTTTAACTTAATCAGTCATTTGTAATATTTTGTTGTCTGCATTTGTCAGCCATTTGTAATGTTAGCTATAATAACTTGTATTCAGATGTAATTACAACATCAAGACTTAGTATAAGTCTACTATGTCTAGTCTGAGTATACTTTCTTAGTCGGTTAAATCCATTATTGGTCATGTTCCCAAAAATGACACTAAAAACATATGAAGTTATAGTATTTTATTAGAATTAGCTTTCCATAGAGGATTTGTAGCCCCTGGTTTGACCATCACTGTAATCAGTTCTCAGCCTGTGGTAGACGCATGCTGACAGAGGTCGTGTATGTTCCCAGCCGAGGTAGCCACACATCCATCGAACAACCCACCTGTAGGCCACTGCTCTAAGATACCTGTAACGGTTGAAACATGTTGTGAATACATAATAAATACAATTTGAAATGTTTTGTAAATAAATGTTCAATTTTTTCAAGGTTAAGTGCAGGCCTAAGGTAAAGTATAACGGGTCGAGTTCAGCCTTTGGCTAGGTAGACCTAGAGATGTATTGTAAGAATTCTTCTGGCTGAATAAAGAATGAAAGTGTATTAATTACAAAGATTATCTTACATATTGATATGCTGTCCAGCTCGTCGACGGTAAGGGCGACCCTGCTTGTCCCGTAGCACCGGACCAACTTGCTCCAGCACCACCCTCTTGGTCAGGTCTTTATAGTCCTGATGTTGTGTAACACAGGATGGCTCAGTGCTGCCATCCAATGTAAGTTTGGCCATGGCTGGCCCAACTTCCCAGCAACACCTGTACTCCCTTGCATTTTCCAGCAAGTCAGTTCTACACTGGTTACACTTGCACCTAGTAACACAACAAAACTGAATGAATAAAATAAGTCTTTGATATACTACAAGATCACTCTCCATCTTACAGCTAAAATAGATGCCAAAATGAAATGGAAAAAAACAATAGAATTTCTCACCATTCATTGAGGGGGATTTTCCCTTCCAGCCGTGCATCCAAGGTCACGGCTGAAATGCCATCCTCGTCAACCTCTTGTTGGTGAAGCTCGTTTTCCCCTGGTAGGGCTAACGGCTCATCTTGATAGGCATCTAGGCCTGCATTGTCGTCAGAACTTGTGTCTGAGTAACTGCCAGTCTGGCTTCTCTCAGAAATCTGGCTTTCCAGATCGGACATTTAAATAATAATAATAATAATAATAATAATAATAATAATAATAATAATAATAATAATAATAATAATAATGCAATATAGGCCTAGCTTACTGAAGTGTCGACCTGTCCTCCGCGATTGGCTTCCTGTGACGTAACTTACCATTTCATTCATATTTTGGAGGTAGGCCTGTCTGTTCAGCGTATTCAGCCTGAGTATTTTGGGGATTTCTAAGTTTGTTTCTTTTAGTTTATTTAATTTAGAGTGGGTCTATATTGATTTGTACGACTAATGACATAATGTAAGCTAGACTATCCTTCCTTCCAGTTTTTTTTCAGGTAGGGTCAATATTATGTCGCATATTTTTGTGATGCTGCATATTTCGAGTAGCCCAATCGCGTAATTATCGCAAAATATAGCTTACCACCTTTCACGCGCGACCTCGCTCCTGTGAATTTTGAGTCATGCCTGCGTCAAGGCAAAGCATCGTCCCCCCTTGTCAACCGTTGCCATAAACAAAAGAAATATCAATGGTTGATCGGTAAGTTGACGGCATAATAATTGATATAACGCCATTTTTAAATAAGATTGCATTTAAACCACAATAGGCTATTACCACATTACACAATTTAAAGTAGGCTACCGTACCGGTGGCTGGGTTTCAAAGAGCCACTTCGGTTTCAACCTGTCAAAGACAGCGCGGAATGTCACATCCATAATCTGCGAAACCGGCAGCTGGCACCTTAACATGCTCCCATATTTTCCAGATTACCACAGCACATACAGCCTACACTATTGTGTCATATGATTTATAATATCTTAATAATAATCAGCGTGTAGCCTAGGAGCGCGGTGCTGTGCCCGTCGATCTTGTGCCGAATATGGCATATTATTTCCAATATATGGCATATGGTGGTGCATCATCACAGAAAAGTCTACTAGGCTTATTTGTGAGGCTTATATTCAACGTGAGTTTTTCCACATAATGTTTGAGGTGTGTTCTTTCGACATGTCGATGTTTGTCTCTTTGGTTCGTTTATGATGGGTCCTTCAAATGTATGATATTTCCGCAGCCAGCCATACTAGCAAAAAGAGGGTGTCAACCTTATGACGTCACGGCCCTGTAAATATTGTCGCACCAATGGCACAGTTTCAAGTTGCCGTTTCAACAAGTTATGCCCGGAAATTTTATTTAGGGTTGGATTGATGTTTTAGAAATAGGCAAAATATTTAATGTGAATAATAGATGAATATTCGTTTCATTTGATCTTTAATGTGTACAGAGACCTGTTTAACCCTTTAAGGTGTACAGAGACCTATTTAACCCTTTAAGGTGTTCAGAAACCTATTTAACACTTTAAGGTGTTCAGAGATCTATTTAACCCTTTAAGGTGTTCAGAGACCTGTTTAACCCTTTAAGGTGTACAGAGACCTATTTAACCCTTTAAGGTGTTCAGAGACCTATTTAACCCTTTAAGGTGTTCAGAAACCTGTTTAACACTTTAAGGTGTTCAGAGATCTATTTAACCCTTTAAGGTGTTCAGAGATCTATTTAACCCTTTAAGGTGTACAGAGACCTGTTTAACCCTTTAAGGTGTTCAGAAACCTATTTAACCCTTTAAGGTGTTCAGAGACCTATTTAACCCTTTAAGGTGTACAGAGACCTATTTAACCCTTTAAGGTGTACAGAGACCTATTTAACCCTTTAACCACTTAGTCCTCAGTAGAATTCTATAGAATTTTAGCATGTTTGCACTGCGCCGACTCCAGGAGTTACTATTCCTCCTCACTTTGTCCTAAACTAACATGCTTGGTCTTTTTAGAAAGCTGAGACTCTGTGCAATGTCACTAAATAGTCAGAATAGCTATCTTATTTACTGTCAAAATAACACATAGACGTAAACTTTTTTTTTTCTTCCACGCACAAAAAAACATATGTAAACAAATGTGAATGTAATCCACTGTTACAGTTATTATCCCTTGGAAACACAACTGAACACTTGCACCAGGTCTTAGGAAGCAATGTGTAAAATTTGGCTTTGTCAGCATGAAGGACACTCTTTCTGCAATGTTTTATGTAGAGAGATGTCCAGGCGTTTTGCTCAGTTCCATTTAGAATCTTCAAGAATAACGCCCACACACGTACGTAGTTTTGTTTACATTTAGACCGGAAATGCTGAAAATGCTAAAGTTGCAAGTTGACACGACCGTAATGAAATGTCTGGTCGCTGGTATGTAAATTAATTTCAATTCTGACAACCATCGAGTGTTCATGACAAATAAATGCACACACAAAAGTGTGGTATATGACATATATCTTTATTAGGATGGCTCCGCATCAAAAAGTTTGCTCGTATGCAAGCGTTTGACAAGCTAACCGGATGTCGGATTGAAAAGTGAATGGGCAACAATAAGAGTTGCTGGATTGAAATAGCATAGCATCGACATGTTGAAATGCTTTTGGAAATTGCCGACATATGTGCTGAATCTTTTCCATGTTCACCACAGTCGAGTGTTCCTTATTCCTGAAAGAGGCGCAGCCAGACCAAATTATAGTGTAGCATTCATTGGGTGGCTCATAAATCAAGACGTATTGGTCGTATTTACATACTGGTTAGCATTATGCAACCGGAAATATCTTAGGGACTCATTGCCGGTCGTGAATCTGCCGACAATAAGCAATCAAAACAACAATACGGGATTTGCTACAGATAAACTCCGCAACGCGCTGGCTTTGCCCACGGCGTTTGCTTTGTATGAGGCGTTGTATATACTTGTAAAATGTTTTTTGAATAAAATAGTGTTTATATTTTATTTCTTTGGACTCTTGTGAACATTTTGAGACCCAACAAACAGCGTGAACTCATTGATAAGGGTACACACAATGGCGATGTTGATGAAGCTCAACAAGGGAAAAGGGATATGCCGGAGGTATTTTGACCAGCATCAGACAGGATAATTAAGATAATATAGAAAATACTATATATTGATTCTCTGGATGATTTATTTGTGCAGTTTCGTGAAAAATCAAGCTTTTAAATGAGGTGTAAATATGACAGTTATTTAATTCGAAAACAATATGGTTTTATTTAGCATGATTAAGAGGGAGATGAGTGTGATAGAATCTCAACCCGCCCGCGGGTTTTGACAGTTAACTGGTTAAGGTGTACAGAGACCTATTTAACCCTTTAAGGTGTACAGAGACCTATTTAACCCTTTAAGGTGTTCAGAGATCTATTTAACCCTTTAAGGTGTACAGAGACCTATTTAACCCTTTAAGGTGTTCAGAGACCTATTTAACCCTTTAAGGTGTTCAGAGACCTATTTAACCCTTTAAGGTGTACAGAGACAACCCTTTAAGGTGTACAGAGACCTATTTAACCCTTTAAGGTGTACAGAGATCTATTTAACCCTTTAAGGTGTTCAGAGACCTATTTAACCCTTTAAGGTGTTCAGAGATCTATTTAACCCTTTAAGGTGTACAGAGACCTATTTAACCCTTTAAGGTGTACAGAGACCTATTTAACCCTTTAAGGTGTACAGAGATCTATTTAACCCTTTAAGGTGTACAGAGACCTAGTTAACCCTTTAAGGTGTTCAGAGATCTATTTAACCCTTTAAGGTGTTCAGAGATCTATTTAACCCTTTAAGGTGTACAGAGACCTGTTTAACCCTTTAAGGTGTTCAGAGACCTATTTAACCCTTTAAGGTGTTCAGAGACCTATTTAACCCTTTAAGGTGTTCAGAGACCTGTTTAACCCTTTAAGGTGTACAGAGACCTATTTAACCCTTTAAGGTGTACAGAGACCTGTTTAACCCTTTAATGTGTACAGAGACCTGTTTAACCCTTTAAGGTGTACAGAGACCTATTTAACCCTTTAAGGTGTTCAGAAACCTATTTAACACTTTAAGGTGTTCAGAGATCTATTTAACCCTGATGTGGAAGTTATTTTACTGTCCACATATGTGGACACTGCGCATCAAAGGAGTGAAAAGTTATATAGGCCTATACTGTATTTCAAGTTCAAATTAAGCTGTTTTATTCATTTTTATGGTGTTTTGTAGTCATTCATCAGCATTTTCAAGTATTTTCTGTAAAAAATAGTGTTAAATAGACCCCCTATTATAAATGTAAGTTAATTTACTTACTTTCCATGTTACCTTGTGTCATATTACAACATTATATGACACTTATGCATTATACATTACACTATTTAAGGAACAAAGATGAAACAAAGAGAAAAAAAACTGTCAATTTAGCAATATTTACATACACAGCTATGGCAAGATTTGTGGGGAAACCTTGTTGCATGTGGAAAAAACCTTAAATTCTGATGAAGACACATCTGTATTTGATTCAGCATGGATTCTAGCTCAATCCTACATCATTTATGTTGTCCCTATATGAAAGGTAATATGAAATTTGCCTCCAGACATATGCGTTTTGTAGTCATTCATCAGCATGTTCAAGTATTTTCTGTGAAAAAATAGTGTTAAATAGACCTCCTATTATAAATGCAAGTTATTTTACTTACTTTCCATGTTACTATATGTAATATTACAACATTATATGACACTTACACATTATATATTACAGTATTTAACGAACAAAGATGAAAAAAGAGAAAAAAAACTGTCAATTTAGCAATATTTTCATACACAGCTATGGCAAGATTTGTGGGGAAACCTTGTTGCATGTGGAAAAAAACTTCAATTCTGATGAAGACAGATCTGTATTTGATTCAGCATGTATTCTAGCTCATTCCTACATCATTTGTGTCATTTTGTGGTGAAAGAAACCCGAAATATGCCTATAGACACGTGCGTGAAACACTAATTTTAGGTAGTTTTTCTTGAATTTATTAAATTAAAAGTGTTAAAATGTGTTAAATATGTTAAAAATAATTTATTTTCACACTATAATCATTATAAATGCTCATAACATTAAGTATTTGCCCAAAATGAGCAGAATATTCTCACGGTAATCATAAATAATATGTTTATCATTAGACTCCCTTGATGCGCAACGTCCACATATGTGGACAGTAGCTTTATATTGTATAAAAACCTACCTTTATTGTAAATTTGGATTTTAACAACATAGACTTCTCAAGTGAACTGTACTTAACATCATAATATTTTTTTAAAACCTGAAATTGCCCTTTGGTGTGGTTGATTTTCAGATATAAACATGCTTGTTATGGTCATAATTCACATCGGTGGATTTCTTAGATTGATGATGTCATCAAACACTTAATATTTAGTGCAAAAAGTTATAACTGCTGTTAAAGTATTGTAATGAACCTCATGGTACTTCCCATATACAATTTGGAAAAAAATAACCACTATTTACCTATCTAAAGTGGGGTTAGAATTACTGTCCACGTATGTGGACACCGTGCATGAAAGGGTTAAACCAGAATAGCCGTTGTTGTCTTTTTTGATATTTACATCCAGGTGTGAATAGTTTTTGCCATTGGCACCTGGGCATGAATAGCCATTGTTGTGTGTGTGCAGGCCCGCCGACAGGGGGGGGGGGGGGGGGCAAAGGGGTTTTTTGTCCAGGGCCCTGGACTAGGGGGGGGGCATAACTGGGCCCACATGACGTTGGAATGAATTGTTATATGGTCACTTCAAAATGTGTTGATTTAGGGAAGAAAGGTGCTTTATTTGCATTCAAACAATGACTTATAGATATTTGCCTTCATTGCCCTTGAAAAAAACGGCCAATAATCCCCTATCACCCCCATTCCAAAATGGTTAGGTCTTTATAGAAAAAAAGACGACATCATTCGATAAGTGAGCCAATTAGTCAACAACATGCACAAGTCAGGAGCGCTGAAAAGGAGAGAAAGGCGAAAAAGAGATGAAGAAGCCGAAAGCCTGAGGGGTTCTCTACATAAATATTTCAGAAAAGACTCGGGTGATGCAGCAGGTACCAGTAAAAGCAGCTGTGCAGCAGATCCAGGTAAGACACGGCCAACTTTTTCCAGCCCCGTCGTCAAGTAGCCTAACACTGACACAGGAGGCCGTGAGCAAGACACATGAAGATCAATATCAGACAGAGAAGGGGCATTGAATAATTTGATTACCACAACGGATTAATTACACTGTGTTTCTTACACCTATATCTAATTGAATCTATGAATATGCGCACATTAGCCTATTCCGCAAATATGTTTCCAAATCAAATGTTTCAGGCAGGGACGCGCACACGGATGAACACAATAGAAAACGGACATTGCATTATTTCCTAACCAGAACAGCTTAATAACATTGTGCTTCAAATCTGACTGTCAGTTAAGAATAAAATGCATATGAGCCCACACAATCATGCCAGAGATTCTAGGCCTATTATAATCTCTGGTTGTGTGGGATAATGCCTCGGGTGTATGTTTGCCAGGAGAAGGACAACCAACTTTTTAACCCTTGTGTTGTGTTCGGGTCATTTTTGACCCATTTTCAAGTTTTAGTGTGAAAAAAACACACTTTCCTTTATTTTCTTGGAATGAGGGTTCATCTAATCCTCAGTCACGATCATTTCAACACAATTTAAAAAAATAATAATTTTAGTACATTTTAAAGGTCCAAAAAAAAAAAAGTTACATCTTTGGTGTTCGGGTCAAAATTGACCCGGGCATAGATTTTGGTTGTTGTATGCATTTCTGAAAAGCTGTTGGTTGTCCTTTTTCTTCAGTTTGGTGATTCATGGTGAGGAAAATATATTTCTTGCCTAAAAAAATGTTTTGCCAGCTTTTTGTTGTTACAAATCCAATATGGCCGCCGGACCAAGGAGATTGTTGTCAACTTTCAGAGGGTCCAAAAACAACTGCCACCACTGACCATCGACGGTGATGCTGTGGAGAGAGTGAGCAGCACCAAGTTCCTTGGAGTGCACATCAGCGACGACCTCTCTTGGACCACCAACACTACATCACTGGCGAAGAAGGCCCATCAGCGTCTCTACTTCCTGCGCAAACTAAAGAAGGCAAGTGCTACACCCTCCATCATGACAACATTCTACAGAGGAACCATAGAGAGCGTCGTGTCCAGCTGCATCACAGTGTGGGGAGGAAGCTGCACGGAGAAAAACAGGAAGATACTCCAGCGTGTTGTGAACACAGCGAAGAAGATAATTGGAGTACCACTCCCCTCCCTGCAGGACATTTACACCGCACGCCTCACCCGGAAAGCACTGATGATCATCAAAGACACAAGCCACCCTGCACACAAACTGTTCAGCCTCCTGCCCTCTGGAAAGAGGTACAGGCGCCTCCGTTCCCGTACCACCAGGTTTGCAAGCAGCACGATGCATCAAGCAATCAAGATACTGAACACTCAACCCACTCTCCCTCCACTGTCAGCCTCTGGCCAGTCAGGCCACTGACAACCCTCCCCCCCTCATCCCCACCACCATATCTGCGACTGAACATTCCACCTGCACTACTACATCTGTGACTGAACTTTCAACCTGCACTAACTCAAAACATACACATGCACACACACACACACATACATACATACACACACACACACACACACACACACACACACACACACACACACACACACACACACACACACACACACACACACACACACACACACACACACACACAAGCACACCGCACTTTTTGCACTAAACCCAAACATACACACACTGACACACAACTCATACTCACACACACACACACAAACACAGACACACACACAGACGCACACCGCACTTTCTACCTGCACTAAACACCAGTGGTGGACGAAGTACACCAGTTATGTACTTGAGTAAAAGTACAGTTACCTTGCATTGAAAACTACTCAAGTAAAAGTAAAATTATTCACCTCACTTTTTTACTTGAGTAGAAGTACAAAAGTATCTGCCGTCAAAAATACTTAAGTACTAAAAGTAAAAAGTAAAAACTTAAAAATGAAGCCTTTGGTGCAATTTTAATATGTAAGTGTTGTAGGCCTAGTTTGGTCATAACTAATTACATATAAATAATAATTGCATAGGCTATACCAACATGTTAGAACTAGGCCATAACAGGCCTCAGAAACACTGTGGAGTAAGTCCATGGATGTTATAGCATCAGAAGTTCATTTTCACCTCTCTAAACATTTAATACTGACTCTAACATGCCCAAAAGAACACATGAAAGGGCCATTAATATTAAGAATGATTAGGCTGAAATTGGTTATATGCCTATTAGAACAACTACTATACCAACCAGCCGTAGGCCTACAGTCCAGTATATGCCTACTTATTTGTGACAGCAAGGAGTTAGAGTAGCCAATAAAGTACTTTATGTTTAATTTTTGTTATAATTATGGTTTTGGTAGACCTTGTCTTCTTCTTCTTCTTCTTCTTCTTTCTTTCTTCTTCTTCTTCTCCTTGTTCTTCTTCTTCTTCTTTCTTATTATTATTATTATTATTATTATTATTATTATTATTATGTCGTGTTTGGTTATGTTAAGGTTGGCTTAGGCCTATGTATGGACAAACAGACTTCTTGTGAGTCTACGCTACCTTTAAAGATAGGAACATCTTCATATAGGCCTACTTGTAATGGTCTCTATTTGCTAGATGCCAATGATTTGCAATAGCCTACTTGATACAACTTAATTGGAACACTTATCTGTCTGATCATGAAAAAGCCTTTTGTGCCTGTGCACATCACTGGGCCAATATTTAGCCAAAGTCCACTTTTTTTTTTACTTTGTTACTGTTGTTTTTTACAATCTCACTTTAGTGGTATTGCCACATATCCACTGTAGTCCTGACTTAAGGGAAAGGATAGGCCTACATGTTGCAAGGATACATGTTGCATGTAGCCTCACTTTGCAACATATGGTGGGCATGCCAATCCTCATGTAAAGATGCAAACCCTTTACACAAGCCTCTTTTCCATAAAGTTGAAGCAAATCATTTTTGGTGACAGGGGAGTCTATTAGACAAGTAGGCCTAACTAATTGATATCCCCAACTACTTCAGAAAATACTGCAATGTATTGAGGGGAAAGAATGCTCACGGAGTTGTGCGCCTGGATGGTTTGGAATAAGCATTTAGGCATCCTGTGTACTTGACTCAAGAAACCAACACGCTACAAAAGCGGCAATAATGTGACTCTATTGTAAGCCATAACACAGATATAACACAGTAAGTCAAATAAGCAGTAGGGCCTACATTAAGTATCAATTCGCTGATTATTCAGTTCAAACGCGAAGCCTATCTGACAAATTTCGTCTTGTCAGGCGAGTGCAGCCTGCGAGCTAAACCTCTCCCCGCTCACACAACGAATACGGCGTGCAGATTAATACACTCTAACAACGTTATTGTCGCCTGCTTTATTGTTTTGCTGTGCTTTCCGCGTGTTACTAGAAAGTACCGTTGGCGTTTCTTCTTATTTCAATTCGTCTCGCAAGACGCAACAGTGGGCACATCAGTGGTCTTGCTCTGCTCGCTTTCCTTCTAAAACTAAATCTGTACAGTAGAGCTTGTTGTCACGTGACACATTACAACCAATCACAATGGCGAATCTCTGAGTCTGCCAATCGGATTCAGTTTCACTTTCTTCACACAATCTCAGATTTCATTTGATCAGGGCATTACAAATGAATTAATTCACCTGCCGTGTATCGCCTAAAAAAAAGGAACGAGTAAGGAACGAGTGTTTCTGTAAATGTAACGAAGTGAAAGTACTAAATTTTGCTTTGAAATGTAGTGAAGTAAAAGTATAAAGTCTTACCAAATAAAAATACTTGAGTAAAGTATGAAAGTATGAAAATGTTACTTAAGTACAGTAACGAATTACATTTACTTCGTTACTGTCCACCACTGCTAAACACACACACACACACACACACGCACACAAACACATACAAACACACACACACACACATACTGCTGCTGGTGTATTTGACAAACCTATTTTAATTATTTATTTTCTTAAAATGCTACTATTACTATGTCAGAACGCTATAAAGGACTTTTAGAAAAAGCACAACAAAATACCTCCTCTTAATGTATGTTCTCTACAAGTCTTCTGCTGTCCAGTCTTGCACTTTAAATGTCTGTATGAGCACTGTCTATGTCCATACTGTCTTATGTCCATGTATGAGTACTGTCTATGTCTATATTGTCTATGTCCTTACCTAGATTAGTCTATGTCTGCATCGGAGAGCAAGAAACGCAATTTCAAATTCTTTGTATGACCAGTGTATGCAAAGAAATTGACAATAAAACTTGACTTGACTTGACTTGACTTGACTTGGACAGTCCCATACAATACAATACGTCATATCTGTTGTGAAAGGAGTACAGATGTATTTTTGGTGTCTACTCATATGTTTTCATGGTCAGGGAATCCATTTCTGCATTATATAATGAGATTTTTTAAACATTTGTTTGCAAAATACATTTTTGCACATTATTTTGTCCAAAAAATGTATCAAAAATTCACAATGTCACCCAAACATGTAGAACTGGTCTTATACTTTCCATAAAGTTGATGTGGCAATGAGATAAGGGTCCATGTTCATAGCATAGTGGATTCAGAAGAATAGTGTGGCTTTTTTCATGTTCATTGAGGTGCTAATTTCCAATATCTTTGCATTAGATTGGCGAAATAGCTGTGACTGACAGAATTGTTATTTTGTATATTTACCACACTAAAATCATATAAATATCAACATATTTAAGCATTGATTTTATGCACTGAAAAACTAGTTTAGTTGACATTTGGTCTTTATCCTGCTATAAATCTCTTTGGGTTGGTTTGGACCCAAACACCACAAATGTCACTATTGATGATATTTTGCAATATTAGAGAAAAAACTAATCAAAGAAATTTGGGGGTTGTTGTACTCTCATATCAGCTGTAATACATGGACAACATAATCACCAATTTTATCACTTTAGAACGTATTAATAGTGAATTTATGCAGGTTTTGATAGTTTTGGTCATCAAAAACGATTTGCATAATGTAAGATAAAAGACCTGTGAAGTCAAAAAGATGATTAAATAAAGTAGTATTTCCATGGATATGAATACATACCTAGGGACTATACGTTATTTACCGGGGGGGGAGGGCTGGTGCGCTGGAAGTCCGGTCAAAAAAAAAATCATGCCCCCCCCCCCTCCACCTCATTTTTTTCCCCATGGCCCTCCCCCCACTTCAATTTTGTTTTCCCATGGCCCTCCCCCTACAGGTAAAAAAATAATAATATGTAAAATTGGTAGATGAACAACCATCATGAGAACAGTCAGAGTAGCCTACATCAAGGGCGGTTGTCTGCACTATTATGTGCTATCGATATCGGATACCTATGAGAAGCCGCTCTAATCTACCTCTGCGGCTGCATGGGATGCCTTTTAACTCCACTGTCACCAAGACAAATTGGCTTCACTATTGTTTTTACGTGTTAAGTAAAAATATTATTAATAATAATAATGATAATAATAAAAACTTCCATTTCAATACCAATGTCCGAGTTGTTACTACTGTAAACTACAAAGTGGAGAGAGTTTCCCCACCGCAGCTTCAATATTTCCCTGCTCGACAAGCAGCGCCTTTCACAAAGTACGTTTTACATGTTCAGCACAGTAGCGAAGCCAGGGACGCAGGAACTGGTTTTGACCAGGGGGTGCTGTGAAAAAAAAATCTGTTTTTTAGACGCAATTTCCTGCGTTCTAATCAATTTTAGGGTGAGGAATGGCGAATCACATCTGAATAACTCCCTCATGTTTTATGTAGCCTAAACAAGGATGGGTAGATTTAACTTTTTTTTTAAACATCTCACTTTGACATTATTAAGTTCTTCTTGCGGAAGGGAAACGCGCACCTGATGTGGAGGTGAGGGCGTGTTCAAGAGCAAATCGCGCTGCCTTGACAGTTTGTCTCTTCAGCATG
>NC_085877.1:51048325-51053325 GCF_034702125.1 Engraulis encrasicolus
GGTCTAAAATCATGTATAATATAGTTCAGTAAGCTTATTCATGTAATTCAATAAATCCCATAGACAACTACACAGCGTAAACAAATATTTTATATTTCAGTAAAATAACAAATAAACATTCACTTGTAGCATATGTTTTAGTTTCGACACACCCACCTTGTCTTCAAAATGAGTCGTGACGCTAAAGCCATCCAGAAAGAATTAACTTGTTGCGCTCATCTCTCTTCCAGTACGTTATCTCTGTCGTCTTTAATTTGGTGCAATGAATATATCCATGCCGTCAACGTAATGCACAGCAATGGTATGTGTATTTGCTGTAGGTCTATCTAAAATTTTTGACAAATAGGCTAAGTGGGATGCATCTCTTGGGCGTTTTACCCCAGTCTACACTTAAGTTTTAAGGAGCCCTACCATTTATATACACGTGTCAATATTTCAGCGAAGCAACAGTATACATTTTTAAGTATCTCGACGTTTCAATTCTTCAGTTTACTTCAGGTGTAACGGGGGTCTGTGGAGAGTTTAGGCTGCGCTAATATGGCCGACCTGTGCGGACGTGCTTGAAATACGCGATGACGTATCTAGTCTTCATATATGATGTCTGTGGGCCAGAGCTGTAGAGGCCAGAGCTGTAGAGGCCAGAGCTGTAGAGGCCAGAGCAATAGAGGCCAGAGCTGTAGAGGCCAGAGCAATAGAGGCCAGAGCTGTAGAGGCCAGAGCTGTAGAGCTGTAGAGGCCAGAGCAATAGAGGCCAGAGCTGTAGAGACCAGAGCTGTAGAGGCCAGAGCTGTAGAGGCCAGAGCTGTAGAGGCCAGAGCTGTAGAGGCCAGAGCTGTAGAGGCCAGAGCTGTAGAGGCCAGAGCTGTAGAGGCCAGAGCTGTAGAGCAATAGAGGCCAGAGCTGTAGAGCAATAGAGGCCAGAGCTGTAGAGGCCAGAGCTGTAGAGGCCAGAGCTGTAGAGACCAGGGGCTGTTCACTCACGGAACTTGCTATTAGCCACAATTGGCTAACCCTAACCACGGGACAGTGCAAAATGAATGGGTGTCAATGGAGTTTTTTACCATTATAATTTTTGTGATTTTTTATAATTTTTTGTCCTGAAATACTAATATTAAGTTCGAAGCTAGAAATAATAAGACCTCATTTGAGTAGCGTTTCGATTATTTTGCGCCACTAGATTATTATATACTGGGTCACAAAGCTCAATTTTTATGGGGCCAAACCCATAAACATTAGCATGATGCTAGCGAGTACAGGTTGAAATCTTCAAACCTGCTGTAAAACTACACACCTGCACGATTTGTCAATACGGCCTATTGTTAAACAACAGTCATCGTGCTTACCAGGAATGTTTTGTTGATAATATTTGTGACTGGAAATGGCAGTAGCAATGTATTTAGCATGGGTTCCCCTTTCCATTCCATACATTTTCTCACATGAAGGACTGGCCTACGCTCGTTACTGCAGAATGCATGCAAAGCTAACTGGCTACAATGGGAACCAATGAGACTGAGCCTTCTCCCTGTTAGAGGTTCTCTGTAGAGGCCAGAGCTGTAGAGCTGTAGAGGCCAGAGCTGTAGAGGCCAGAGCTGTAGAGGCCAGAGCTGTAGAGGCCAGAGCTGTAGAGCTGTAGAGCTGTAGAGCTGTAGAGGCCAGAGCTGTAGAGGCCAGAGCTAAATTGTGTAGAGGCCAGAGCTGTAGAGGCCAGAGCTGTAGAGCTGTAGAGGCCAGAGCTGTAGAGGCCAGAGCAATAGAGGCCAGAGCTGTAGAGGCCAGAGCAATAGAGGCCAGAGCTGTAGAGGCCAGAGCTGTAGAGGCCAGATCACAGACATCATATATGAAGACTAGATGCGTCGTCCGCGTTCCCGTCATGCAAGTCGAACGTCCGCGCATGGCGGCCATGTTAAAGCAGCCTTCTGGCTCAACCAGTTGCAGTGAGTTTTGGGTGTTGTATACTCTCCAGATGGCCATAATGCCCTCAAATTTATATCCATTTTCGAAAGGGTTGTTTTTTTTACACAGTATAAAAAAATCCAAACGAAAGTATACTGCATAGTGATGAATATTCACAATATTATTATATTATATTACATTATATTATTATGTGCATAGGTCTAAAATCATGTATAATATAGTTCAGTAGGCTTATTCATGTAATTAAATAGATCCCATAAACAAATGCACAAAGTAATCTTTTATATTTCAGTAAAATAACAAATAAACGTTCACTTGTAGTATATGCTTTGGTTTCGACAGCTCCACCTTGTGTTCAAAATGAGTCGTGACGCTAAAGCCATCCAGATAGAATTAACTTGTTGCGCTGTAAATCTCTCTTCCAGTAGGCTACGTCATCTCTGTCGTCTTTAATTTGGTGCAATGAATATATCCATGCCGTCAACGTAATGCAGATCAATGGTATGTGTATTTGCTGTAGGTCTATCTAAATGTTTTGACAAATAGTGGGAAGCATATTACTCTCCTGGGCGTTTTACCCCAGTCTACAGTTTTAAGGAGCCCTACCATTTATATACACGTGTCAATATTTCAGCGAAGCAACAGTATACATTTTTAAGTATCTCGACGTTTCAATTCTTCAGTTTACTTCAGGTGTAACGGGGGTCTGTGGAGAGTTTAGGCTGCGCTAATATGGCTGACCTGTGCGGACATGCTTGAAATACGCGATGACGTATCTAGTCTTCATATATGATGTCTGTGGGCCAGAGCTGTAGAGGCCAGACCAGAGCTGTAGAGGCCAGAGCTGTAGAGGCCAGAGCAATAGAGGCCAGAGCTGTAGAGGCCAGAGCTGTAGAGCTGTAGAGGCCAGAGCTGTAGAGACCTGGGCCTCGTTTCCGAAAGGGCCCTAAGTACTACTTAACGCTACGTGCTACTTAAGTTCACACGTAACACCATCGTAGAGCTCACGGAGCGTTTCCCAAAGCCAACTTAGCAAAGAACCATCGCAGGTTGACACGTAACTCTAAGAGCAATCCACGAGTGGTCTAGAGTAGTCTTAACGCGCTAAGATTGATCGTAGCGGCATGGCACAGTGGAGACACCCACAGGATATGAAGGGAAAAGAAGAAACCTGTGCATAAGATTGCTGTTTTAAGACGCGAGAGGCATGGCACAGTGGAGACACCCATAGGAAAAGAGGAAACTTGCGCTTCAAGTTGATGTTTTAAGACGGGAGTGTAGCCTAAATATCATGGCAGCACAGTTGACACTGCAACGAAAATAAGAAGGTAACATTAATTGTGGATGTGTAGGCCTATAAAATAAAAGTAATGTGTTTGGAAATATTTTACAGGTAGTAAAATAGTTCGACTGTGTTTGATAAACCTGGGCATAATTAAACTGTGATCAATCATAATTTGTGTGGGTGCGTCATGAACAAGAACAAGGCAAAATGAATAAGGGGCTTCGGCAACCAGAGACAAGAGTGTTGATGTCGGAAGGCCACTTCCGAAACTTTATTTATTTTATATTTTTTGAAGAAAAATGGTCAGCGAGTTGTTGCACCCTCTGTCATTTTCAAGTAGCCTAAGAAAGGGAAGGCGACGCCGAAAATACATGATAGTTGTAGGCGAAGGGTAAGCTATGACAAAAAATAAAAAGGCAGCGATGGGGATTCTTGTAGGCCTAGATTTTTTGTTTTAATAACAGCAGACTGCCGTGCAAAAATGTCCTCACAGTTGTGAAAGTCTTGAGCGCGCGGTACTTTGCGCACCGCTCACCACATGTGCCAAGCTCCTTTCCCTATTCCGACTCTAGTAGGCTAAGCAATAACAAAAAGGCAGCGAGGGGATGTGTCAATTTTGATGGACATTGTTTTTCATAACAGCATGACGTGCTCTCGACAGTTGTCAAGCCTTGAACGCCTTGAGGTTGTAACTTTGCGCATCCCAATTTGGAACTCCAACTAGGCCTAGGCCTACTTGTCTTCTTAAATATTAAGCTGCAGTAGCCAAGTGCACGCGATTTATCTGGGTCTTAACGGCGTAGCTCATTATTACCGTCAGTTGGGAGTTTTGCATGATTTCATTGTGTGTGTGCATTTTATTTCATTTGCCAACAATAACTCCTGTCGATAGTTGCAAACTGCTACAAATGTAGTCCCACCCTTGTAAACAACTTTTGATACTGACACACGCCTTACATTTTGTAAATGGTTTAGCAGCAGATGACGGCGCAGTTCACTCCGAGTACACTTCAGCACCACATATGTGGACAGCGATCCCTGAGAGCGACGCTACGAATGATCTTAGAGGCTGTGCACGCGCGTTCATGTACGAGTGTCTTTGGGAAACAGTCGTAGGAAATCTAAGAACATTCGTAGGATCACTGGTTAACGACACACGTAAGGCTAAGAACCATCGTTATCGGGAAACAAGGCCCAGATCTGTAGAGGCCAGAGCTGTAGAGGCCAGAGCTGTAGAGACCAGAGCTGTAGAGGCCAGAGCTGTAGAGGCCAGAGCTGTAGAGGCCAGAGCTGTAGAGGCCAGAGCAATAGAGGCCAGAGCTGTAGAGGCCAGAGCTGTAGAGGTCAGAGCTGTAGAGGCCAGAGCTGTAGAGGCCAGAGCTGTAGAGGCCAGAGCTGTAGAGGCCAGACCAGAGCTGTAGAGGCCAGAGCTGTAGAGACCAGAGCTGTAGAGGCCAGAGCTGTAGAGGCCAGAGCTGTAGAGGCCAGAGCTGTAGAGGCCAGAGCTGTAGAGGCGAGGGCCCGGTTGCACAAAACACCTTAAGTTTTCTCCCTTAAGTGTGACCCTTAAGGGCTCATTTTCCCTTAGCTAAGGGATCTACTTAAGGGGGTTGCACAGAATGCCTTAAGTCCTTCCCTTAGGTAAGGGAAAGCCCTAAGGGATTTACTACAGTAAAGAGGAGTTTACAACGGTAGAATTCTATTGTTTCCAAGGAAACTTTTTAAGTCATTCTTGAATATTCTTCTCAAAACATCGTTAACCATTTTGTAGCTATTTATCTATAGGCCTAAACATGGACAA
>NC_085877.1:51068325-51075825 GCF_034702125.1 Engraulis encrasicolus
TTGTTCGAAAGCTGCGAATCTTAGCTTTTTACAGTTTTTTACGGCACGTTTTTATGTTCTTTCATTCAAAAGTTATTGAACTGTAAGCGGCCGCTGTTGCAAGTGAAAAAATAGCGCTTTCCATCCATTTTTTTTATCTCGTCATTTTTTTCCTAACAGCCAGCGATCTCCTTAACCTACACCTACAGACATGTGTTAGGGCTTGTTCGAAAGCTGAGATTCTTAGCTTTTTACAGTTTTTTACGGAACGTTTTTATGTTCTTTCATTCAAAAGTTATTGAACTGTAAGCGGCCGCTGTTGCAAGTGAAAAAAATAGCGCTTTCCAACTATTTTTTTTATCTCGTCATTTTTTTCCTAACAGCCAGCGATCTCCTTAACCTAGACCTACAGACATGTGTTAGGGCTTGTTCGAAAGCTGAGATTCTTAGCTTTTTACAGTTTTTTACGGAACGTTTTTATGTTCTTTCAATCCACAGTTATTTAACCTTAAGCGGCCGCTACTTCAAGTAGGCTAAACAATGGCGTTATTCTCCAGCCGGATAGAGAGGAAATCTGTTTTGTCGCTGTGTTCTTTGTTCCCTCGAATTAAACCGACGGTCTAAATAGGCTACATTTGTACGTCCCCAACACAAGACCAGTTCTTTCTAAGTTAGCTCTTTTCATGGAAAAACATGTTTCCAAGGAGTCAGAGACATCTTCCTGAAGAGTCGAGGTCATGGTTGAGGTTGACGGTGTTGCCGTTGTAAAGATGCTGCAACTCTGCACGCAAGTTAATCGAATGCAAGAGCAGGTGTTTGAACAGGTTGGATGTATTGCCATTCTTGCATGATAGCCTATTAGTTTATCGCAGATATTGCAGCGCGCTCCTCCTTATCTACTTTCCTGAAATATAGCCACGCTTTCGACGGCATGTTTTTGTTTCTCAATAGTACAATCAGCTGGTTGAATATCAGCTGTCTTATCAATGAGGTGCGAAACGGGAAGAGGAGGAGCGTGGTCAGTTTGTGACACTTGTGATTGGCTGAAATGGCCGCGTGCTTAAACACACATTTGATGGCTCTGACAGTCAGACTTCAGGAACCGAAACGTGGAACCGACAGACAAGGCACATTTCAATGCTAAGTAGAACCTTAGCTTTTAATTCGGTTCCATCAAAGAATTGAATTTCGGTACCCAGTCCTACATATGCGATCTTCCCTTGCGAGCCAAGTTTGACGATGTCTTCCTTTTTCAATTTGAAGTGTGTGGTCACTTAACCTGTATTTGGACAATAATTTTCTTTGTTTGCTGTTTGTAATATTTGTCAAATATGGGGCCAATTCGTAATTGCACTGCTAAAAAACAAACTCCTTGTTTTCCTGCCCACACGTTGATATGAGTAAGCAGGACTAAGATGACAGGAAAACACTATTAACTTCCAATACGAAGTTGTTATATCAAGTTGTACATGCATGCATCTGTCATACTTCCAAATCCAAGTGAATTCAACTTGTCTGCGGGGGCGTGATCGAGAAGTCTACATGCAACGGGGTTACCCCCAGGGGCACAACATGTGGACGAGATTGTCAACGGCTCAAAGCGCACATTTGGTACTTGTCTTTTCCTTTTCCCTCTGATTGAATTGATTACTGATTGAAGCGGATACCAGACTGAGACTGCTCGGCTGTGATTTCATCAAGAGGTTGGAGTTCTTATATTTTACTGAAAATAAGATTATTAATTTGATATTGCATCGCACCTCTATCCACCTGTTGTTTTAAACATAGGCTACACAACGTAGGCTAGAACTATGGTCAGTCCGTTTTGAAATGAAGTTGCCAGCTAGCTTTCGTCGTATAGCCTACATGGTATAAGGACAAGCGATTGCACCTCATGATCTTGCAATTGTAGGGTCGCTTCAAAATGCTTACACCGATTTGTCACTCTAACTTTTTTGGGAGTCGGGCCAAGTCCCTGCTCAACCGCAGGTCAATCGTGAGTCTCGCATCGTGTAGTGTACATGGGGTAACGACAAGCGATTTCACCTCAAGATGGTGCAATCGTAGGGCCGTGAGAAAATCAAAACTGTTTGGAATCCTGTTCGCGCCTCGTGAGTAAATTGCACAGTTAAAACAGTGCTACGACCCGATTTGACACTACACCCGCACAGATTATAGTTCTAGGGCAGTGCAATTCGCTCCTGAGTGCGTCCTCGTCTCCACCTCAGGTGCGCATGTTCCCTCCTCTGTAGACCCGGGAAACATGCCTGTCATGTCGTAGCCTACAGTGGGAGCATTCGGCTCGCATCCGACTGTCGGCTGTATCGTGTGAGGACTGTGAGATGTGCGCTTTTATATCATGAAATTCCCTCGTGCAGTGTGAGCAGGAGCTTAATATCCACGAGTGAAAATATCGCACAGTGTATGCTCGGTAGTTGTGACTCGTGAGATGTGATTTTTAAGCCCATGCGATCCCCTCATGCAGTATGATCAGGACATGAATTCCTGCGATTGGAAATAGCGCACAGTGTAAGCTGCTCACCAAGTAAACTTGCCCCACGTTCTGTCCGAATTCGATTTTTTTCCTGACAGATGAAGTTAGTAGACCTATTGTATGTAATATTATTGTTAAATGTACCGGTAGTGTGTGCTGGCTGTGTGTTTCAGATCTGTAATCATGTTTGTATTGTACAATGTTTGTATTGTTTGTAGGCTACAGATCTGCAGGGAGTTTCATTGCATTACAAACATTCATCTAATGGCCACATTCCAGTCTGCATTGGTTTGCCCCAGCATTGGTGAAGCTTTAAGGAGTTGACTTCAGGGCCCTCCTCGCGCCTCTGGATTAAGAGGTAAAACAATTGATTCAAGCCAATTTGTCCTTCACTTCCCAAAATCAGGTCATTCCATGCGAAACCAGACACTATGGGGTCTAATGGGTCATGGCATCCAACCGTCATTTGCACCAATCTGGCACTGAGAAACCGACAAAGACAGAAAAGAGATTTACTTGATAAGTGATCTAGTTTTCAGTAGATGTGTTTGACTACTGAGCGTAACGCAACAGTGGGTGTGTCTGTTGGGCCCAAATAAAAGCAGGGAGGGTTTGGTGAAATTATAGTCCTTGAATGTGTATATTAATGGGGTCATTGCATTATTATTTGCCTATGATATATATAATATGACAAAATTTATGATGAATTATATGAATAAAACGCCGGTCCCCCCAAGTGTCTGATTTCAGATGGGATGTGTCAAATCTGTACTAAGTGTCTGTTGATAATGCATGTGCCTTCCTGTGTCTAGTCATCCTTTTACTAAGTGGTCATGTGTGTTCATCAATATCAGAACATTTCCAACTGCACTGAACTGTGCATACCACATTATTTAACTTGGGTCTTGGAGTTTTGTTCTTGGCCAGTACAGCCTCATTTTTAGTGTGTTTGCTGGTCTGAAGTATAATGGAAGTAGGATCTTATGTAACACAATTCCAGTACTTAAAGCCAAGCACTCAGAATGATATATACACAGCACAGGTACATTGACGTACATTAAGAATGGGCAGATGCATCATGGCAGGACATGGCTATCTACAGCACATCACTGAATTGAGTACACCCCTCACATTTCGGCACTTTATTAATACACAATACTAAGTTTTATACACACAATATTAAGTTTTATAACCTTTAAAACGTATTGCTCTGGCAATATCCTGCCATTAACATTCATCCTCTCAACAAATGAGTACACCCCTATGTAAATGCATAGTCGTGATCTGCTTCAGTAGGCACAATAGATGTTGACATGCATGTTTCTTTGGTGGACTTACAGTAAGAGTACACTGTGTAGGGTGGTGGTCATAGTTGGTATTGCAACTACGCTGCTCATTGGAACTGTGCTGTCTGTTGTCAATTTTGATCTTTTCATGAATATTTACAAAGTAATACACTATGTACTAGTATGACCAAAGTACAGTAAGTTTTGCAGCTAAAAATGCCAATTCAAGACGGCGGACCATGAGGAAGATCCCCCTTTTTATGTATGAAAAGTGCAATTTATGCAGTCATAATGAATATTGTTAGATTTTGATGGTAACATTTGTGAATGGGCAGTATTGCGGCTACCAGATCCAGCTAGGTTCAGCGCCGCTGTGGGCTAAGCAGGGGGAATCAAACTTGTTTACGCGCACTCAAAGATGTAATGTTTGATTCCCCCTGCTTAGCCCACAGCGGCGCTGAACCTAGTTGGATCTGGTAGCCGCAATATAAGTAGGCTACGCAAAAGGATGGCCTTCCCCCATGCTCACCCCACACCAAACTGAACTATAGCGCAGGTGCCAGGTGGGCACTAATTAAAGGGCCTCCAATTACGCACCGCATATGCCCAGCGCCACACCCATGTCCACAGTGACCAATAAACAAAAACAAATGAAAGTAAACCAATCCCCATAAAGATGATACCAAAATGAAAACAAAAAATAAAGAAAGTAATTATGGCTCCTACAGGCAGTATGAATTCTGGAAATGAACTACTAAAAAAATACACAGTGCACCTTTAAGCCTCCCATTGTGTGCATCCAAAAAGTCCCAAACCATGTCAGTTTCATTACAATGCTTGACTGTAAACATGGGACTCTTTGTGCTACTCACTTGGTTATCACCACACATACTTGACGCCTCATCAGAGACACAGACTAAGAATATGGGAGCCATGTTGTGTTCTCGTGAACAAATTCTCATGTTTAGGCGATGTCGAGCATGTGTCACAGTACTACAAAAATGCTTAGTCAATCAAATGGTTTGGGTCTTCATTAATGCTGGCAACATTGGGATACTTAAGTTCCCCAAAGAAACATGCACATCAGCATGTACTGTGGCAACATGTTGTCACAGCTGTATCTATGCATTTTTACATGGGGCTGTACTCACTTTTTTTGTTGACAGAGGATGCGACCTTAATGGCTGAGTGAATACTACATTGAAACTGTTATACAAGCTGTACACTGACAACTTTTCATTGTGTCAAAGTGAAATTTCTTTAATGTTGTCCCAAGAAAAGATATTCTTTAAGATCTGCAGGAGAAAGTTGTGTGCTGTCAAGGACCAAAGGGGTTGAGGACAATTTGGCGTTCGAGTATAGAATTGATTGGCTGCCTTTATTTGACCACCTCTGTGACTCAGGATCAGAAACCTGATCCCTGTCGTGTGAAAAGGGTTTGGCTTACATACGTATATATCCATTCTAGAGATGACTGCTAATTCCCACATTAGAATTACACCTGAAGAGGTCCAGAGAGCTTTTGTGATTAGATGTCTTTAATATCCAAAAACTCTGAACTACTTGTTTGCATAAATTACCTTTTCATCTAGAAGCCTTGAATGTAAGGTATTGTATTTGCATATGATAAAAATGTATTTAGCTGTGTATAGAATTAGAATTACTACCTCACACCCAATACAGCCATCATATTTGATGGATGTCTTGAAATTTACTTCAGTTAATTTCGCTTTGATGCCCTGTTTAGTAGCCTTCAGTTGGATGTACAAGCTAATGTTACTAAGTGTTCCAAAGAGTATAGTTGCTAACGACAACCTGAATAAAAAAAGACTTCATTTTGGGACTGGAAGATGCCTCACTTCACATCCGAATCCTTTTAAAGCTCCAAATAGAAGTTGATTTGCTTACTACTAAACTACGTTTTCTGACATGATCTGAGTAAATAACAGTATTCACTGACATGCAACATGTATATTTTGTATCTATGTGCTCAGGTGACTGCGATAGCCGAACAAAGGAGCAGAGTGGCCTTGGAGGGATTGCCCCTCTTCCTAAAGGAGGACCCTTCCAATCTTTTCAAGGCCTGTCTGGTAAATACTAATTTAATCTCTGATACTCCCTAAAGTGCATGTATTTTCATCCTCTACTTGACTCCCATCTTTTCACTTGGCTCTCTCCAACAGCTAAAGTAAGAGAACAACAAACCAACACAAAACTATTGGAGCAGAAACATGCAAATCCAAGATTCACTATTCTTTTTAATGGTCCCGAATGACATCTGTCTTGGACATACATACAAATCAGTGCCTTTGTATAGCTCATTTTGCAGGGGACCCTTATTCCGTACCCCCTTACACAGTAGTGATGCTGCTGCTGGGTGGTAAACCCTCTTATGCCCCTTCTATGTTTTCAGGGGTACACTGGCATGTCTTCTGGTATCTTCACCATACTCGATATAATGGTGGGAGGAGTGGCAAACCTTATTGCCACAGCTCATATTGATGTACCATCTTTGAGCTTTGAGCAAGTGACTTCAGTTGTTGATGGACACCGTCCTATGGTTTGTCCACAAATGAACACTGACAAAATGCAAATGTGACTACATCAGTCAAAAAGACAAATTTGCAGATTTGTAGGGGGTGGCATGGAAATTGCCTGCTGTTTCCACCTTTTGCCAGTTGAACTTGCACAACACTAGTTAAAATGGATTTACTATTAGTGTTGCATCCTACATGAACAGTTCTGTGACTGATTTATGATTTCAGACGTGCGTGTGAGTAGCTTGGAATAGTTTCAGTGTTCCCTTTTTTTGGCAGTGGTTGTCTTCTGCCCCTTTTTTGTCTTCTCATGAACGTGTCCCTGTTCTCTATACATCTGTCTGGCCTCCTTCTCTTCCTCAGGTCCCTCATTTGATGGGAATAGACAATTGTATTATGTGAAAAGTAAAACAATATTTATTGTTCCTACAGCATGTGATTGCACATGCAGTTGTGTTCAAGATATGTGCTTTAACAACATTGACTTGGAGTTGCATTAAGTTGTGTTGGTGTTCCTTTTAGTTTTATTATTTTATTTTATTATTGCTTATTGTATTATTTATTATAGTGCGTTTCATTCAGACATTCAGTATTGTCTTTTCTGTTTGTACATGCAGGACGCAGATGAAGAGCAAGATTACACACATCAAAGGTGTAAAGATTGGGATCATGATGATGTATGAAGATGCCGTCTGCGCCGTCGCGTCATTACCTGCAGTCAGCAATATCTGCATCATCTTGGAAGAGAGCGTGATCATCCAGGACATTAAGGACCTTCCCTCAGCAACTGCTTACTTATTTGGCCTGCTCTACTGTATCAACATGGAGTACCCCACGACCCCACATTGAGATACAGCTTTGAGGTGATACAGAAGCTCTTCCTCGTCATGGGGGCCAACGGCCTCTGCACGAGTGCAGTCCCTCCGGACTAAAATACAGACTTGTCTTCGTTAAGGTGCCAAGTCCATCTCTCACTCTCACTCTGGTTCTCATGCTCTCGCTCTCATACTAATATGCTCTCTCTCACATGCATACACACACCTTGCACCTTTTCAAGCATTACTTTAAGTTGGTTAATTCAACATGTTCTGTGTCTACAGCGCCACAGCCTTAACCAAACCTTGGCTGTTCAGTTGTCTTGTTTATTGGGTAGCAGTAACACCAGTAGAGCAAGCGCATCGGGTCCCTGTACCTCTGTGTGATC
>NC_085877.1:51080825-51098325 GCF_034702125.1 Engraulis encrasicolus
ATTGAAAATTACTTAACACTTACTTAACATTGCTTAACAATATGAAAATGAGGTAGAATGAACAAACCAAGTGCAATGCACATTCATGGGAGGTTTTTAGCCAGAAAGACAAGCCTGTCTACATTATCCGGCTTCAGTGCCGCCTTGATGGAGCACTGGTGGCCGGAATGCACAAATACTTCCTTGCCAGGCTTGCCACTCTTGGGAAGTTTGGCTCATGCAGCCTCCACCAGTCTAACGGGTTGGCCTCCCCATCAACCTCCAGTGCATGCAGGTAGCTTTGGAATCCTTTTTGAAAAAGCTGCCCAGACTGCGCTTCATCCGCTTAGCCTCGACAACTTCAGCAGCATCAACAGCATCAGCAGCCTCTGTGCTGCTATGTGGTGGTGAATGTGTGGATGATGAAGCTTGGGTGGATGGTGATTGTGCCTGTTTTTCCAAAAGGGCCTGCATTTCTGCCATTGCTTTTGCTTTGATGTAGGCTTTGCGGTTGTCTGCAACATATGCCATCTTGAAGCGTGGGTCGACCAGGGAGGCCATATCCAGGAGGTCGTCGGTGGCAGGATCATCATATTTGTCATTCAAGTATTGCAGAATGCCCCCCTTTATACGCTTTGTTACTGTGGTGTCATCCTCTGCGGCAGCCAGAACTGTGGTGTTGAGGAGATGAAGCACCGGTTTTAGATATGACACACTGACGTATTCTTCACCAGACAGTGCATCAGTAAACTCCACGAGAGGACTCAGGGCCCTGTTGACGGATTCCAGGCCATCAAGGTCCTGCCAAGATGGAGCCAGGTGCCTGGTTTTTTTATCCTCTTTGAGGACCTGTGTAATGGCTTTCTCTTGCTCCAGCACTCGCGCGATCATCTGTTGACGCGACCCCCATCTTGTTGGCGTCTCTGTGATTAGGCGATGATGAGGCAGGTGCAGCTCAGCCTGAGCTTTGGCCAACGCCTTCCTCCTCTTGTGTGTGTAGGAAAATGCACTGACGATCTTCTTGCACACCCCGACCGCACGCTCAATCTCGGGTAGCTTCACACTCGCCTCTGTTAACAAAACATATATAGAGATATATTTAGAATAAGATATATTTAGCCCAGCACTAGTTTAAACAAACAAATAAATAAATCAAGATATGGGCCTAAATACAAGCAGGGTCATTCTACATGAAATCAGACACCTTTTCCTGGTATTTAATTTGTAATATTTAAGGTAATTCTTCATGCATAATATTTCCTAATGTGGAGTGTTTTAGTCAATACAGGTTGTGCAATTTGCAAGACACAAACACAAATTTGTGAAGAGACACAAACTCACACAAATTAAAGCATGTTTATAAAATTGTCTGTGATCATGGAGGATACATGGATGGCATAGGCCTACTGCCCACCTTATTCATGCTTTCTTCCATTTCTCACTTAGGCCTACTATTTGTGCCAGATTGGTAGGTTATACAGAACAGCATCACTTCATGATGTTCTGCTTTTTGGTGCTCTATTCTGCCTTGTTAGTTAAAAAGAAAACATTTTGATTTTTTTATGATTATGAAAATATGAAGGATATATTTGGCATGACACATGATATGTTAATGTTAAGTTTATCATTGGTCAACTTAACTTTTTTCATGTCAGTTATAGCTTCATATTTCAAGCAAACCAAAAAAATAACCTTACCTATGGCCAGATGCAGCCTGTGTCCGAAGCACTGGAGGCGGGACCAATCGTTCAAGTCAGTGGCTTTCACCACGTTTGCGCCATTGTCAGTCGTTATGCACGCTTGCAGCCGCTCATCAAGTCCCCAGGACTCCAGCGCTTCCCTCAGCCCTTGGGCGATCAAGTTCCCTGTGTGGTCGTCGGGGAAATAGGACGTCTGGAGACACTTGCTGTGGAGTTTCCATTCATCCGTGATGTAGTGCACGGTGAGGCTAAGGTATGGGTCCATGGTCCTTCTTGACCACAAATCCGTGGTTGTTGCATAGTGTTTCACTTGGCGGAGCTCCTGCTCCACTCGCCCACGGACCTCCTCATGCAGGTGAGGCATTTCCACTTCAGCGAAATATTTGCGACTGGGGATGTCGTATCGTTGGTCGAGCGTCTTGACCATGTCTTTAAACCCTTGTCTTTCCACCACCTGGAAGGGTACCATGTCCCTGCACAGATGCGTGGTGATTGATCTGGTAATGTCAATCCACCGCTTGTTTTTCCTGTCATAAGGCGTACCTTTAGAAAATGCCTGAGCGATGGATTGTTGTTTAGCTTTAGTTTTACCTATCTCTTCCAAGGGATGCGCTCTCTTTCCGCCAATATCCCGTTGTCGGCGTTGACTGGCTTCATACTCCACAACGTGTTTCGTGCGGAGGTGGTAAAACAAATTACTAGTGTTGCCTTGTCTCGCAGTTACCGACGCCCGGCATACCTTGCAGATGATGTCTTCTTGCTTAGTGTCCGACACTCTAAAGCCAAACCATTCCCAAATGACGGATGTTGCGCCTACTTTTTTAACCAACTCCTCCGGAGCTGCTGCTGCTAGTATGTCTTCAGCGTTCGCCGCCATGGTCGTTGTTGTCGCTCTTCCTCTTCGAGGCAGCAGAGCGGAAGTTCCAAATTTTGCGCTACTGCCATCTACAGTTATGAATTATTATTATGAATATGAAATATTGCGGTTGACGGTATGGCAACAAATCTCTACCGTTGGTCAAAAAATACCGTGTAAGGTAGTCTACCGTGCATACCGCGCACTCATAGTAGGTTGTGGTGTCAAACAGCTTCCTTAGAGTGGGATGTCTGTGCTTTGCTCATGCTTGCCTGTGCATCTGCTGCTTGCTGCTCCTGGCTAAACAATAGGCTTCATAGGACATGTAACTGGTAGTCCTGTAACTGGGCACATTCAGGACTAGGTAGGTAGAGAAGACCATTTGGATTTCATTTAATTCGTCCTGTGATGATTTTGTGACCAAAAAACACGGAATTTCTTGGTTTGATGTAGCTCTCTGATTTGACATTGGATTTGCATAGATGATTAAAAATAGGCTATATAAAAACGTGGCATCGCATCTAAGCTGTTTTATCTGTGATAGGTTTTGAAATGCATTGATGTAAGCTGACAGACCCCTTAATTTCCTTACCTTAGGTTATTAAAAGTAGGGTCTCCTCATATTAGTTCATAGATTGGCAACTTCAGAAGCATTTTCGTTGGGCACAGGGAGCAGCTAGCAGAAAATCGACAGGGCATGTTTTTACTCACATCGCATATTTCTCCTGCATCATGTCGACCCTTTACGTTTTTTCCCCTTTATTGGCCTGGCACGGTCATCGCCTCCTGTAGAACTATCGTCTTTCTACCCATTTCACGTTAAAACTTTTCTGTTTTTATTCACTGGATCCGTTCGTTCAACACTCCGAAATCCGAATGAACCGCGCGCCAGCCCCACCAGATGAGCTTGCTGCGTAATTTGTCTAGAACTTGAGCCAATGAGATCGGTGCATACATGTATGGAAGTAGGCATGCTGCAATTTAGTACTGACGGTAGCCTAATAATTGAAATACAGATTTTGCCCATCATGTACAAATTCCGGGACATTCAGTGTCCCGGATTTTAATTTTTTCTTTCCGGGACAGACCATAAAAATCCGGAACAATCAGGAAAATCCGGGACAGGTGGCAACCCTAGCTACTATACTCTCTATTATGTGTAGCCTAATAATGTTACTATTATGGATGCTGTTGTGTGAGGTGATGTGACTGGATGAGAGAGGTAGGATATATGTTTATGTTTACTGCAGTGTCCATTCTTGCATGTTTGTTTATTTTTGTATTGTCTATTCTGTTATGTTTGTGTGAATTCTGAATTCTTAAACTCTCTGAAGCAGAGACGTGCACTCAGGGTAGGCAGGGTAGGCACTGCCTACCCTAGGATAAATTTCATAAAAATAAAAAACTAACACGTGTTTTAAAAACTATTCTTGAGAGTTCACATGCATAACAAAAACATTGATTTAGAAATTAGCTGTTAAAAGTAGGCTACAGTAACCGGAGACCGATCAAAACCCCAAGTTATCGCATGAAGCAAAGCACTCAGGCTTGGACAGATTGCCATGGGAACGCGTCGCGCAGCCTTGGCTGGTAGCTGAAGGCTCAGCTTTCGAATGCCAGGCAGAGCCAGGGTAGGCACGCTCCAGGGTAGGCACGCTTTGCGTCTGCCTGCCTTGCCCTCAGCGCTGTCAATGTAGAAGGTGGCGCATGCATATTATCTGTATCACATAGACTATCAATGGAGAGCAAAAGCAGAGCTTTTCGCCATGGCGGGAATACTAAGCCAATCAAAGCGGCCAACATGAAAAATTGTTACAATTCAGGTAGTAGCCTTCAACAACAACTAGCAAGGCAAGGCTTGTTCAAACTCTAGCCGTACAGAAAACATGGTCTTTGGCGTTTTGTCTTTATTACAAAAAAACAAAAAAAATGCTGATCTCTTAGCAAGAAAGACGGTTCAGATGACAGGCAGCTGAGCCGTTTTGCAATCGCTGCATTGTGGAAATATTCAACATCAGATGGGTAGCAGCTTCAAGTAGTTTAAACACACTGGGACAAAATATCTTCATCATGTCAACCACTCCGGGCTTTTAATGGAACTAACTTGCATGAAAAACATACTCGTGATTCTGCTTTAAGGTAAGATTCATCTAATTATTAAGCTGTGGGTAGCCTTTTAACATGAACATGCTCAAGCTTGTCGTGGTGCCTTTTGTTGATGGGTCAGGGTGTTGACATTGAAGATGATTGTACTGTGGACACGAATAGACTGTGTGTGTGTATGGACGCAAGATTGTTTTTTGAGCGTACGACATGACTTCATTTTCCTAATTTATTATGATGATCATGACTACGCGATGCGTGAGGTGTGTGGAGCCTGTTACAAGTTGACGTGCAGCTGTGTTCTTTTGAAGTGCACGGTGAGCGAGATAAACGTGGACTCGAGTGACTGGGGATGGTTTTTCGGAGTGCTCACCTGACCGCACTCACAAATTGACTTGATTTGAAACACCTTGCACAACCGTAGCTGAAGTGTTTGAGAACACAATCACGCACAAGAGTTTTCGTTGGTTTACCCGATTTATTTACTGTCTGAATGCACGGCTCATGTTTGTTGAGTTCGCAAGTAACCCGCCCCCTTGCCTACTTTCCTTCTTGTCTGATGAGTAAGCGCATACGACTTTGTTGCGAGCGTCGACGTTGCGCAAGGCACGTCAGCGAGAACTTGTTGTCACGATGTGGGTGTTATTAAATACAGCGCATTTGCAGTCGGCCACAAATATGAATGAGACGATGAGCTCGCACCGGTTTGCTCTACTAACACACCACGTGTGAGGAGTGGGGGGACAGGCAGTGAGGAGGAGCTGAAGTGGGGACCTGCGCAAACTTGTGTAGAGGTGTGAGACAAGACCCATATACACACGTGAGTGAGTTGTTGACCAACCAGTTCATGGGCGCGTGACCTCGGAGGCAGTCCGTCGACGAGCGTTGAAGGGGATAAGCAACTGCAGAGGTTGCAAGATCTGACTGCAGCCGCATTCATCCCGCGATAGTTTTACACCATGTGACATATCACCTCGTCAACGCAACGTCGACGAAATTTCGAAGTTTGACAGGAAATCTAACCGTCATGCAGCATTTTCCATCCAGGGTGCATTGCTGTCTAAATGTGCATGCATGCGTTGTCACATCTCGAATGCACCTAGTGTTTGATTAGCAGCACAAAATACATCTGTGAAGCAGGCGCTGTTACCTAGGATGGTTTATTGCTAAATGTAAATCGTTTCCCCTCACATGCTATGGTGTGATTCACAGTTGCTGAACTAGACATTTTATCTTCAAAAGAAGGCTACACTGTGCCCCCCGGCATCCATGTGAAACACCCTGGCATTTGCAACAGAAGAAACAGAAGAGCAGCAAAGTCAACTGCTAAAGCCAAAAGTTAAAGCTTTCCCCCCAAAATGCTGTGATGTTGTAGCTTTCTAAATTATTATTGTAAAATGTAGGCCTACAGGTCCTTAAATGTGTACAAAGTAGGCTAGGCTATGGGTCCTTGAGCTACCAATTTGGCAATTTGACAAAAAAAAAAAAAGAAATTGAAATTATGCATTTTCACTTATTGTTTCAGATTTAGGTCTACTGACAATGTCTAAATAGTGTAGCCTATTTACTTATTTGGTGGCTAAGCACTGATGGCATTTCATCTTATAGCCTACTTTATATTTACAGTATTTAGAGAAACATACTAATTTGTTGCACATTAAAGACCTTATCAGCATACTAGGCGAATAGGCCTATTTGCCTATCCAAGTCATACCTTGTGGCATAAGGCTTCTCTCTCTCTCTCTCTCTCTCTCTCTCTCTCTCTCTCTCTCTCTCTCTCTCTCTCTCTCTCACACACACACACACACACACACACACACACACACACACACACACACACACACACACACACACACACACACACACCATATGTTACATTTCAGATCTGCATGAAAGGGGGTGTTATTTGTTCAAAGTGTTCAGTCTTTTATAAACGTTTTTAGCTGATAGTGACTCTCCAGATTTGGTTAAAATGCAGGAAATTGCATCTAAGAAATATAATTTTTATGGGGGAGGACCCCCAGACCCCCGCTAAAAACTATCGAAACAAAAAACAATAGTTTCTATATTTACTGCCTACCCTACCATATCCCTCACTGCACGTCACTCTCTGAAGTGAAGAGAAATGTCTCTCTAGAAGAGAGAAGAGAGAAGAGAGAAGAAAGGGTCTTTATGAAGTAAACCGGTCTTGGCTTCTCTGTATGTTCTATCATGTGTAAGGACAGTTAGATTATAAAGTCTATCGGGTGTAACCTATGCTAAGCAGTTAGATTATAAAGTCTATCGGGTGTAGCCTATGCTAAGGACAGTTAGATTATAAAGTCTATCGGGTGTAGCCTATGCTAAGCACAGTTAGATTATAAAGTCTATCGGGTGTAGCCTATGTATTTTCTATATTTACTGCCTACCCTACCATACCCCTCACTGCACGTCACTGCTCTGAAGTGAAGGGAAATGTCTCTCTACGAAGAGAGAAGAGAGAAGAAAGGGTCTCTATGAAGTAGGCCTAAACCGGTCTTGGCTTCTCTGTATGTTCTATCATGTGTAAGGACAGTTCGATTATAAAGTCTATCGGGTGTAGCCTATGCTAAGCAGTTAGATTATAAAGTCTATCGGGTGTAGCCTATGCTAAGGACAGTTCGATTATAAAGTCTATCGGGTGTAGCCTATGCTAAGCTTTCCACAGAAAATAACTCCAGGCTGTTCTATTCTATTAGACTATTTACCTCTCAAGTCTCAACTTCACCTGGTTTACTCTTGAACCTGCTCTGTAATGTGAGGGTTGCAGCTGGAATACAGTCTTGACTTGACCTGTATTTTCTATCGTCAGCGCGCGAGGGGCTCGGGTCGGGAGACTTCAAAGAACTCAGCGCTCGTGCCGTGAGAGCGAGCCTTTCCTACCTTTCCCTTCCCCCGTGACGTCACCGGGCGGAAACGCGACATTGGAGTATTTTTTTCTCGCGGGCGGGGGCGGGGGCGGTGCGAGCGTGAGAGGAGAGGGGTGCGTGAGGGGGGGTGCTCTTCTCAATGGACTGGGGAGTTGCGAGCTACGTCGAGGAGGAGGCAGCTAGCCGCGAGGACGCCAGGATACTGATCTCCAATCTCGTGCCCTACGGCTGTTTATGGATTTACTTTGGCCGCTTTCCTTTCCTCGCGCTGATTCGGAGCTGCGTGGAGTAGCTCTAGTTCTAGACGTGGATCTGAGTGTTCTTGGGCTGGATCGTCCTGGGAAAAAAGCGACCGAGTCAGTCGGTGTGCTGTTTTGTTTTCAAAGAGTTTGAAAAAAAGTGGCTTTGTTTCCAAACTACCATCATCTCCATGAGAAAGAGAAACAGTTCGCTCTGTGTGGAACAGTTCAAGTTGTTTTGCAGCTTCTCTTCTGCGGGACTGAACATTTTCCTGCTTTAGGGGAGAGCCGACGCTACGTCTTTTGTTCCTTTCTGCCTTCGAGAGTTTATTCCTCCGTTTGCTGTTGGGGAAAGTTGTAGAGTTGGCTGCTCGAGTCTGGCTGTCTGCTGCTCATATTTCCTGCAGCGAGAGAGCTATTTGTGTGTGTGTGCGTGTTCGAGTAGGATCATTTCTTCCCAAAAGGCTCCCTACAACGATCATGTTGATGTTTTGGTACGATAGTTAAGCATTTTCATGCAACGCTGGGCTGTCTGGTCATATTTCATGCAGAGAGAGCTGTGTGTTTTAAGTGTGCGTGTGAGCTATGTGTGTTATCTGGAGTTGGCCGCCAGACTCGGCTGGAGAAACGGAAGAAGAAAACTACTCTACTGCCAGAAGGGAGTTTATGTCCTGACGACAACAATAAACAACAACTAATAACAACAGCGAAATACTTGTGTGGATGTTAAACGTTAACGCTCGAGCGCGGCTGCAAGTTGGAATGGAACTTTAGCTGCGTTCGGAGCGCGCGGCGTTCGGACATGGCCGAGTTCTGGTTGTAGTCTCGCTCTCGAGGACAACAAAGGATGTGTGGGCTGCTGCTGGCCTGATTCACAAACACAGAAACACACACACATACCTACTACTGACGCGAACACACACACACACACACTCGGACACCTCACAAACAGTATGTTGATCTAATGGGAACACAGTCTAACATGGGAAACTGGTGGTGCATAGAGTTATAAGGATTCCTGCTGGCCTTATTCACAAACACACACACACACAGATAGACCTACACACACCTCACTGTCTCTATCTCTCTCTCACACACACACACACACACACACACACACACACACACACACACACACACACACACAAAGACAGTCTGGAAGACGTTTTTGATCCTATGGGAATACACCATGGGAGCCTGCCGAATAGAGTGCTAAGCGGAATAAGTGAAGAGTCAAGATGAGCCGACAGCAGTCTACCGCTGGATAAGAGCAGAGCTGAGAAGTGGGAGTGTGTGTGTGGTCTACAACTCTCTGTGTGTGAGTGTGTTTAGTCTCCACTGCCCACTCTCCTCTCTGGCTCCTTCAGAGCCTTTTGGGGGGTAGGCTACAGTGTTGGCGGTGGGCCCTCCAGGGTCTGTGTGTGTGTGTGTGCGTGCGTGGGAGTGTGTTTTATTGAAATGCTAATTATCCCTCCATCCCGATCCGGCTCGGGGCGCTCCCCTAGCTGTCCAGTGGTGCGCGGCGTGGTGGCCATGGCTGCCCGTGTGCTGCTCTGTCTCGTGCTCTGCAGCGCGCTGTGTGGACGCCAAGGCACGTCCGTGTCCGCTGCCGCCTCCTCCTCCTCCTCCTCTTCCTCCTCCTCCGACTGTAAGGTGTACGAGGAGAAGTCGCGCGGGCCCGGGGCTAGTAAAGGCACGGGCCCCCCGCCGGTTGTGGCCCCCCCGGGCCCCCCTGCGGACAGGAAGTTGGGGTCGGGGGACAGGAAGGTGGTGTGCAGCAGCATGGAGCTGAGGGAGCTGATGCCACCAGACAGCTTCCCCAACCGCACCGTCACACTGTGAGTAGACCCAGCACACACACACACACACACACACACACACACACACATACCGTCACACTGTGAGTAGACATCACACACACACACACACACACACACACACACACACCGTCACACTGTGAGTAGACATCACACACTCACACACACACACACACACACACACACACATACCGTCACACTGTGAGTAGACATCACACACACACACACACACACACACACACACACACACACACACACACATACCGTCACACTGTGAGTAGACATCACACACTCACACACACACACACACACACACACACACACACACACACCGTCACACTGTGAGTAGACATCACACACACACACACACACACACACACACACACACACCGTCACACTGTGAGTAGACATCACACACACACACACACACACACACACACACACACACACACACACCGTCACACTGTGAGTAGACATCACACACACACACACACACACACACACACACACACACACACACACACACACACACACACACACACACACACACACACACCGTCACACTGTGAGTAGACATCACACACACACACACACACACACACACACACACACACCGTCACACTGTGAGTAGACATCACACACACACACACACACACACCGTCACACTGTGAGTAGACATCACACACACACACACACACACACACACACACACACACACACACACACACACCGTCACACTGTGAGTAGACATCACACACACACACACACACACACACACTGTGAGTAAACATCACACACACACACGCACACCGTCACACTGTGAGTAGACATCACACACACACACACACACACACACACACACACACACACACACACACACACGCCTTCACAGACACACACACACACACACACCGTCACACTGTGAGTAGATATCACACACACACACCGTCACACACACTGTGAGTAGGCCCAGCAAACACACACACACACACACACACACCGTCACACTGTGAGTAGGCCCAGCACACACACACACACACACACACACACACACACACACACACACACACACACACACACACACACACACACACACACACACACACACACACACACACACACACACACACACACTGTGAGTAGGCCCAGCACACACACACATACACACACACACACTGTGAGTAGGCCCAGCACACACACACACACACACACCGTCACACTGTGAGTAGACATCACACACACACACACACACACATCGTCACACACACACACACCTTCACACACACACACACACACACACACATTCACACACACACACACCGTCACACTGTGAGTAGGCCCAGCACACACACACACACACACACACACACACACACACACACACCTTCACATTGTGAGTAGGCAAGAGAGATGAACAGACCAAGGATATGGGTCACTGGAACCATGTTGTGTGATCTGAAGAGACCAAGATAAACAAATATACTTTAGATGGTGTCAAGCATGTTTGTTGGTAAACAAGTGAGTTTTACCGAAAAAAGTGAATCCTCCAAGCATGGTAGTGGGACTGACATGGTTTGGGGATGCATGAATGCTGTCGACATTGGCAATCTGAAATACACCTAAAAGAAACATGCATGTCAACATGCACTGTGACTACTGAAGCAGATCATGATATTCTCCTTAGGATTGCATTCAAATCTCACACCAATCTATTTAAGCCAGGGGCACACTCAAAATGTAAAAGTTCAATGCAAAGAAAGGTTGAAACGCACACCGATGACCTCCCTTTTAATCCCTTTTAATTTCGAGATGATTTGAGCTAACACGGCCCCTCCTGGGGTGTACTCACTTTTGTGGGTACATGTTTAAACATTAATGGCTGTATTTTTATTTTTTTTTTCGAATAATAATATAATAATACCTTCGTTTCATATAGCGCCTGTCAAAAACCCAAGGTCACTTTACATAGTATCAGTGTAAGTGTGTATAGGTGTGTGCTTGTGGACACTAGAAGTCAAAGGCCTCCAAAAAGAGATGGGCTTTAATGTGTTGTTTAAAGATGGCCAGTGAAGGGGCATTTTGAATGTGGCTGGGTAGGTTATTCCAGAGGAGTGGGGCAGCCACATGAGAGGCTCTGTCACTGGTGGCCTTGAGACTAGTGCGGGGGATGACCAGCTCACCCTTGGAGGAGGACCACAGTAATCTTGAGAGGTCATAGGAGTGGAGGAGGTCTGTGAGGTAGTGGGGGACCAGACCATGGAGGGACTTGAGGGTGAGGAGGAGGACTTTGCAGATGATCCGAGATTTGACGGGGAGACAGTGTAGCTGTCTGAGTACGGGGGTGATGTGCTGCCAGGGCCTAGTGCCTGTTATGATCCTGGCAGCTGAAGTCTGGACATATTGCAGTCTGTCTATGGCCTTATTGGGTAGATCAAGCAGGATGGCATTGCAGTAGTCTAGACGGGAGGAGATGAAGGCATGCGTGAGGGTCTCTGTAACTGTCTTGGAGAGTGAGGGCCTGATTCTTGATATGTTATTGAGGTGGTAGAAAGCAGATTTGATAACTTTCTTGATGTGAGACTGAAAGGATAGAAATGTATCCAAGATGACCCCCAGGTTACGGACTTCATGAGTTGGAATAATTGAGCAGCCATCAATGTCCAGGTGGAAATCTCCAACCTTCTTGAGCAGTGATGGCGATCCCACCACCATGAGCTCAGTTTTGTTGCTGTTCTGAGTGAACAAGAAATTTAAGCGGTTAAATATGTTGTTCAAAGGTCACTAAACATTGTGTCAAAGTGAAATTTCTGTAATGCTTTCCTATGAAAAGATATACTCACAAATCTGCCAGAACTGCAGGGGTGTAGTGTACTCACTTTCGTGACACACTGCAGGGGTGTAGTGTACTCACTTACGTGACATACTGCATGTGGCTACTCCTCAACCGGTGAAGTATCCAGCACAAAGTGTTTTAGCAGGTCGGCAGGAAAGCGCACCACATCCGCACAAGGACACACACACACACACACACACACACACACACACACACACACACACACACACACACACACACACACACACACACACACACACACACACTGAGGGTGTTGGTATGGTGTGTGTGTGGACACCAGACTTGCTGCTGCAGGCTACAGACTTGTTATACTTCCCAGACAGCCCTTTCCCAGGGGCCACCAGACGACCCAAGCAGACATCCCTCGCTTCCCCCCCTCCCTCTCTCTCTCTTTCTTTCTTTCATTCTTTCTTTCTTTCTCTCTTTCTCTCTCTCCATCTCTCTCTCTCTCCGTCTCACCCTCTCTTCATCTCTCCCTCTCTTTCTTTCTTTCTTTCTTTCTTTCTTCCCCCATCTCTTTCTGTCCGTCTCTCTCTTTCTCTCCATCTCTCTCTGTCTCTGTCTCTCTCTGTCTCTCTCTCTTTCTCTCTCTCTCTCTGTCTCTCTCTCTCTCTCTCTCTCTCTCTCTCTCTCTCTCTCTCTCTCTCTCTCTCTCTCTCTCTCTCTCTCTCTCTCTCTCTCTCTTCGTGTCTGTGATCCTCCTCTTCCCGTCTGATTGTTTCTCCAGCTGTTTTGCACTCAGATACCCTGCTGACTAGCTAGCTAGCATCTCCTCAGATACCCTGCTGACTAGCTAGCTAGCATCTCCTCAGATACCCAGCAGACTAGCTAGCTAGCATCTCCTCAGATACCCAGCTCACTAGCTAGCATCTCCTCAGATACGCAGCTGACTAGCTAGCTAGCATCTCCTCAGATACCCAGCAGACTAGCTAGCTAGCATCTCCTCAGATACCCAGCTGACTAGCTAGCTAGCATCTCCTCAGATACGCAGACTAGCTAGCTAGCTAGCATCTCCTCAGATACCCAGCTGACTAGCTAGCATCTCCTCAGATACCCAGCTGACTAGCTAGCATCTCCTCAGATACGCAGCTGACTAGCTAGCTAGCATCTCCTCAGATACCCAGCAGACTAGCTAGCTAGCATCTCCTCAGATACCCAGCAGACTAGCTAGCATCTCCTCAGATACCCAGCTGACTAGCTAGCATCTCCTCAGATACCCAGCTGACTAGCTAGCTAGCATCTCCTCAGATACCCAGCTCACTAGCTAGCATCTCCTCAGATACGCAGCTGACTAGCTAGCTAGCATCTCCTCAGATACCCAGCAGACTAGCTAGCTAGCATCTCCTCAGATACCCAGCTGACTAGCTAGCTAGCATCTCCTCAGATACGCAGACTAGCTAGCTAGCTAGCATCTCCTCAGATACCCAGCTGACTAGCTAGCATCTCCTCAGATACCCAGCTGACTAGCTAGCATCTCCTCAGATACGCAGCTGACTAGCTAGCTAGCATCTCCTCAGATACCCAGCAGACTAGTTAGCTAGCACAGGGCTCCAGACTAACTTTTTGCACTGGTTGCACTGGTGCGCCTAAAACATTTTTTTAGGTGCACCAGCACAAAATTTAGGTGCACCCAAATGTTTTCACCACCCCATACATACGCACCTCAGCTTTACAAAACAAGAATTTAAAATAATAATAGCAATAATAATAATAATAATCATCATAATAATAATAATAGCAATAATAATAATAATAATCATCATAATAATAATAATTATATAATAATAATTATTATTATTATTGTTATAATTATTTTAAAAGACCTGGAGCATTCCATGTGCCATAGGCTAGTCTTCCAAATGTGCTCCTTATAAAAGACATGACAGTAGGCTACCTAACTAACACATCTTGGCTACAAGCAGGGCTCTGAATTAACACCAGCCAGTCAACCGGCCAAATGCTGGTGAAATTTCAGTTTGGCTGGTAGAAAAGACCAAATTAGTAGCCTTTTAGTCAGTAGTGACAAGTAAGATCAACATACCAGCCTTTTCTGCAATAACTTATAAAGGCTACACACGCAACACAAGCACAGAGTTCCAATATGAGGATAGATAGATGGATAGATAGATAGATAGTTTGATAGATTTTTTTTTATAACAAACCCTACTAAAAAGGTATGGTTTTTTAAATCATTAGACACAAATAGCCTAGCCTATGTTTACAGTGGAATCTGAGGTGAATTGGGTTTTGTCTATTTCCACATTTTTGAGCGCTCTCCCTCTGCATAATGATTGTGGTAGGCTATCTTAGCAAGCGCTACGAACAGACACGACAGCACTAGTGCGCTCGCTCGCTCACTCTCTCTCTCCCTCTCTCTCGTGCTGTCTCAAGGTGCATGAACGATGCCTTGCCGACTGATAGGCAGTATGTAGCCTGCCCTAGTCGCTATCAAAAAACTCTTACAGAAGTCCCGACAGACTAGCGCGTCACCTGTTGTGCCAGCTCTGCACGCGGCTGAAACGGGCTATTATCCGCGCACCCGTCTGCGTTTTTGTGTGGCTATGTTTAATATCCGCTCAAGCCATTTCGTTTTTCCCCGTGATTGTGACTCGCTCATGTTTAAAATATCCTCAAGTCATTTCGCTGTTTTTACCGTGATTGTATCTCTCTCGTCCGTTGCAAAACTGGTTGAGGACACAAAACTAGCTGGCACATGTGAACTCGGATAGTTGAGCGAAGTCGAACATTCTATTCTGAAACGTCGGGCTGCCTGTGAACAAGGAAGGGGGAGAAAGCTACCGGTAGTTCAGCGGAGTTGAAGGAATGACCGCATCGACACGTTTTATTGCGTGATGATGGGCCACTACTGTAGAATGACTATTAATTTTATGTCCATTAAAACGGTTGTTTGGTAATTGATTTTGTTCTACTGATGGCTGGTCGCACCGGTGCGCCTAAAAATATTTTTTAGGCGCACCATTGGAAAAAATGGGCGCATATGCGACCAAATTGGTCGCACTCTGGAGCCCTGTAGCATCTCCTCAGATACCCAGCTGACTAGCTAGCTAGCATCTCCTCAGATACCCAGCTGACTAGCTAGCATCTCCTCAGATACCCAGCTGACTAGCTATCATCTCCTCAGATACCCAGCAGACTAGCTAGCATCTCCTCAGATACCCAGCTGACTAGCTAGCTAGCATCTCCTCAGATACCCAGCAGACTAGTTAGCTAGCATCTCCTCAGATACGCAGACTAGCTAGCTAGCTAGCATCTCCTCAGATACCCAGCTGACTAGCTTGCATCTCCTCAGATACCCAGCAGACTAGCTAGCTAGCATCTCCTCAGATACCCAGCTGACTAGCTAGCATCTCCTCAGATACCCAGCTGACTAGCTAGCTAGCATCTCCTCAGATACCCAGCTGACTAGCTAGCATCTCCTCAGATACCCAGCTGACTAGCTAGCATCTCCTCAGATACCCAGCTGACTAGCTAGCTAGCATCTCCTCAGATACCCAGCAGACTAGCTAGCTAGCATCTCCTCAGATACCCAGCAGACTAGCTAGCTAGCATCTCCTCAGATACGCAGCTGACTAGCTAGCATCTCCTCAGATACCCAACTGACTAGCTAGCTTGCATCTCCTCAGATACACAGCTGACTAGCTAGCTAGCTAGCATCTCCTCAGATACCCAGCTGACTAGCTAGCTAGCTAGCATCTCCTCAGATACCCAGCTGATGTGCTTCCAGGTATTGAAGTCAGCATCCTGCTCTACCCATCTGCTCCATATGCTAGCTATAACGCACACTAGCATATGAAGAAAAACACTAGCTTATGAAGAAAAACACTAGCTTATGAAGGACACTAGCATATGAAGAAGGACACTAGCTTATGACGCACACTAGCATATGAAGAAAAACACTAGCTTATGAAGAAGGACACTAGCATATGAAGGAAAACACTAGCTTATGAAGGACACTAGCATATGAAGAAGGACACTAGCATATGAAGAAAAACACTAGCTTATGAAGAAAAACACTAGCTTATGAAGAAAAACACTAGCTTATGAAGAAAAACACTAGCTTATGAAGGACACTAGCATATGAAGAAGGACACTAGCTTATGACGCACACTAGCATATGAAGAAAAACACTAGCTTATGAAGAAGGACACTAGCATATGAAGAAAAACACTAGCTTATGAAGGACACTAGCATATGAAGAAGGACACTAGCATATGAAGAAAAACACTAGCTTATGAAGAAGGACACTAGCTTATGAAGAAAAACACTAGCTTATGAAGAAAAACACTAGCTTATGAAGGACACTAGCATATGAAGAAGAACACTAGCATATGAAGAAGGACACTAGCATATGAAGAAGGACACTAGCATATGAAGAAGGACACTAGCATATGAAGAAGGACACTAACTAGCTTATGAAGAAAAACACTAGCATATGAAGAAGGACACTAGCTTATGAAGAAAAACACTAGCTTATGAAGGACACTAGCATATGAAGAAGAACACTAGCATATGAAGAAGGACACTAGCATATGAAGAAGGACACTAGCATATGAAGAAGGACACTAGCATATGAAGAAAAACACTAGCTTATGAAGGACACTAGCATATGAAGAAGAACACTAGCATATGAAGAAGGACACTAGCTTATGAAGAAGAACACTAGCATATGAAGAAGGACACTAGCATATGAAGAAAACACTAGCTTATGAAGAAAAACACTAGCATATGAAGAAGGACACTAGCATATGAAGAAGGACACTAGCATATGAAGAAGGACACTAGCATATGAAGACTGACTCCGTAGGCTAGTTAGCATGCACTCGGACACTGTATGCTGGCTAGTATATACTCAGACACCCAGCAGAGTTGCTAGTATACATTCAGACACCCAGCTGATGTGCACGAAGACACCCAGCTAATTAGCTAGTATGCATTATATACACCCATCTGACTTGCTAGTATGCACTAAGACACCCACCTGAAGAAGACTAGCCAGTATGCAGTAAGACACCCAGCTGTTGAAGGATGCTAGCTAGTAGGCCT
>NC_085877.1:51123325-51128325 GCF_034702125.1 Engraulis encrasicolus
CAGCCATCAACGCATTTTGCCATAGGGAAACTTACAAAGCATACCACGACGATCATTTAACAAAACACACAAGTTGTTTTACTTCAAGACAAAGATATTGACTTAAACAGGTTTTACTTGCAATTTTGAAAACGTAATGCATAAAAAATGCATTGAAGTGAATGGAGAAATGGTCCAATTGTAGTAATGGACCCATATATTCAAATTCTACATCAAAAATGAATAATGATCTATATTACACTCATAAATAGGTTGTTAAGCATTCGATCAGGTATGTTTTTACATATATTTTAAAAAATTACCCAACCAGGCTGTGGGAAATGTAAAATATGGTCCTGCTAAAACAAGGATGGGCTAAAAAAAAAGGCAGGATCTCACTAAATATTTAAAGATAATCCTCAAGTTAAAATTGTCTGACAACTTTTTTAAATAAAAAAAAGTTGTAAATGCATTAAGTCATTTTTCAATGGTAATGAAATTGGCCTTTTCATTTCTTTAAAGCCTGATTCATCATATATGATGCATTAAATATCTCAGTGACCTTAACAAAATTTGGAATTTCTTATAAGAGACCAATATTGAAGCAAATTCCAAAAAAATAGAATTTTCTCATTGCTTTCATGGTTCAGGTCTCACAGGGTTAAATCCAATAGGTTTTCATGTTCATGCTCATGCCTGTTGGAAACTAGACTGCCTTTGCAGTCGCCTTCGACTGCTTAAGGTATATCCCTGAAACGCGACGTTTCCAGTCCCCCATCATTCCTACCACTCCCGTCCACCATTTCGTAAATGTATATGATACATACAGACGTGACATGACGTGCATAGGCAACCAAACGACTATTGTGAAAATGAAGCAAAAAATGGGGCAAATGGTAATACTGTTTTAATGGTTCAGTGGATATACCACATTAGGTACAGTGTAATAACCAGTGTAACAATATTTCATACAATGTAATACAAGTGTAACACCGCCATTTTTTTTACTTACATCATGTGTTTGTGCGTAAGTGGTATTACATGGTATTGCATATTGTTACACTGGTATTACACTATATTACATGGTATTGCATACTGTTACACTTGTTATTACACTGTACCTGATATTGCATATTGTTACACTGGTATTACACTAGTATTACATGGTATTAGATATTGTTACATTGGCTATTACACTGTACCTAATATGGTAGATTCACTGAAATGGTGAACCATTAAAATAAGGTGTTACCGGGCAAATCAATCCACCCAGTCAGAAGTTATGGGCCAAATGAAAATTCCGCCATTTTGAAAGTGTTGTCTTCCAAACTCGAATCAGTTCATGAACCTACCCTAGAGCATTCACACACAAAATCTGGGACAAATCCATCCACCCGGTCAGTAGCTATGGGCCAAACAATAATTCGGCCATCTTGAATTCCAGCCATCTTGAAAGTGTTGACCTCCAAACTCGAATCAGTTCATGAACCTACCCTAGAGCATTCACACACCAAATCTGGGACAAATCCATCCACCCGGTCAGAAGTTATGGACCAAACAAAAAATCGGCCATCTTGAATTCAGCCATCTTGAAAGTGTTGACCTCCAAACTCGAATCAGTTCATGAACCTGCCCTAGAGCATTCACCCAAAAAATCTGGGACAAATCCAAACATCCGTTCAAAAGTTAACACGTTAACACGAAAGACCTTACGCGGCGGCGGCGGTGGACGCGGACGCAGCGGCGGCGGCGCACGCAAAACCATTACATCCCCGACGCTCCACGTTTCGGGGATATAAATATGCATAAAAAAGACAATATGGTCATGTTTGCCTAATAATTCTGCACACAGTGAAAAGGGCTCTGCATACTTAACGTGCGCACTTTGGCGCATTTGGCGCGAGAGCCATTAAAATGTGGCAGACCATTCATAGTCAAAAGCGCCATTTACAGGCTTTTGCTTGCATTTCGGAAGTGTGCCCTCTGCTGTTCATGAGAGAAACTGCAGAAAATCACCGGCAGAATCAGATGCAGCGGTTGTAGAGATCTAAAATAGAAAGCGAAACACGGCTGCTGTAGGGCTACTGAACGTCTGACTTATGACTTACCACAATGAAACATAGAATTTTGTTGTAGCCTACATTACCAGATCATTCCAAGACCATGTGAGAGCATTGTTCTGGTTGCAGAATTTATAAATAGATCGCCGAACACAACGTGCTTCTGAACAAAGTAAACAATTGTTTCACTGAACAACATTTAAGAGAGAAGATAAAATAACTCTCTTGGACATTTTATTATCCTCAAAATGATGTAGGATCCATTCTGTAGTAGCCTACAGTAGTTGTAGCCTCTCTTCGCAACTCCTGCGTTGTCTGCCTACCTGCGTGGTCGCTGGTGGCGCACGCCAAGTTAGGGGCGTGTGACGTCATTTTGAGCGCACGCCATCGTAGCGAGTTAGGTATGAAGGAGGTTAGCGCCATTTACGCCAAGTATGAATCCGCCTTAAGCCAGGATACTGAACTCATTAAAGCCATTCAATGTAGTGGGAACCCAATTCTGCCATAATGTTAACCTGTGTGTGTGTGTGTCTTCTCTCCTCTTCTCCAGACGGTGTGTCAGAGCGCCCCCTGGTGTCCATAGAGAACGTGACGTTATTAATATGCGCTGTGTGTGTGCGTGCGTGCGTGCGTGCGTGTGTGTGTGTGTGTGTGTGTGTCCTCCTCTCCTCTCCTCTAGACGGTGTGTCAGAGCGCCCCCTGGCGTCCGTGGTGAACGTGACATTATTAATATGCGCTGTGTGTGTGTGTGTGTGTGTGTGTGTGTGTGTGTCCTCCTCTCCTCCCCTCTAGACGGTGTGTCAGAGCGCCCCCTGGCGTCCGTGGTGAACGTGACATTATTAACCTGGTGTTAACATTATTAACACCGTGTGTGTGTGTGTGTGTGTGCGTGTGTGTGCGTGTGTGTGCGTGTGTGTGCGTGTGTGTGCGTGCGTGTCCTCCTCTCCTCCCCTCTAGATGGTGTGTCAGAGCGCCCCCTGTCGCCTGTGGTGAACGTGACGTTATTAATATGCTGTGTGTGTGTGTGTCCTCCTCTCCTCTCCTCTAGACGGTGTGTCAGAGCGCCCCCTGGCGTCCGCGGTGAACGTGACGCTGCGTCGGTTTGCCCACGGCTCGGAGGCGGTGGCGGCGCTGTGGAACTCCAGCCTGGCAGGGGGGCAGGGGGGGTGGCAGAGCGACGGGTGCCGCATCAGTCACCATGACGACAACTTCACTACGCTGTCCTGCCACACGCTCGGGAACTACGCAGTGCTCATGGTGAGATTACACAGATTATAGAGAAATATAACATCAGTAGATTAGACAACTTCACTACGCTGTCCTGCCACACGCTCGGGAACTATGCAGTGCTCATGGTGAGATTACACAGATTATAGAGAAATAAATAGAGCAATGCTATATTATATATCTTATATAACAAGCCATCGCTAGATTATACAAATTACAGTATTACGACAACTTCAGTAAGATGTCGTGCCACACGCTCAGGAACTATGCCGTACTCATGGTGAGATTACACAGATTATAGAGAAATATAACATCAGTAGATTAGACAACTTCACTACGCTGTCCTGCCACACGCTCGGGAACTACGCAGTGCTCATGGTGAGATTACACAGATTATAGACAAACAGATTACCAGAGCAATACTATATTATATATTTTATATAACAAGCCATCGCTAGATTATACACATTACAGTATTACGACAACTTCACTATGCTGTCCTGCCACACGATCGGGAACTACGCTGTACTCATGGTGAGATTACACAGATTATAGAGAAATAAACATCACTAGATGTAGCTGGATTAAACTAAACATCGCTAGATGTAGCTGGATTAAGCTAAACATCAGTAGATGTAGCTGGATTAAGCTAAACATCAGTAGATGTAGCTGGATTAAACTAAACATCAGTAGATTAGACAACTTCACTACGCTGTCCTGCCACACGCTTGGGAACTACGCCGTGCTCATGGTGAGATTAGACAAACTATAGACAAATAAATAGAGCAATACTATATTATATATTTTATATAACTAGCCATCGCTAGATTATACACATTACAGTATTACAACAACTTCAGTACGCTGTCCTGCCACACGCTCAGGAACTATGCCGTACTCATGGTGAGATTACACAGATTATAGACAAATAAACATCACTAGATGTAGCTGGATTAAACTAAACATCACTAGATGTAGCTGGATTAAACTAAACATCAGTAGATTAGACAACTTCACTACGCTGTCGTGCCACACGCTCGGGAACTACGCAGTGCTCATGGTGAGATTACACAGATTATAGAGAAACAGATTACCAGAGCAATACTATATTATATATTTTATATAACTAGCCATCGCTAGATTATACAAATTACAGTATTACGACAACTTCAGTAAGATGTCGTGCCATTATAGATAAATAAACATCACTAGATGTAGCTGGATTAAACTAAACATCACTAGATTAGACAACTTCACTAAGCTGTCGTGCCACACGCTCGGGAACTACGCCTACGATTAGACAGATTATAGAGAAACAGATTACCAGAGAAATACTATATTATATATTTTATATAACTAGCCATCGCTAGATTATACACATTACAGTATTACAACAACTTCAGTAAAATGTCGTGCCACACGCTCGGGAACTACGCAGTACTCAAGGTGAGATTACACAGATTATAGACAAATATACCATCAGTAGATTAAGCATCACTAGATTAACATTTAAAGAAAATCCCACAATAAACAAATATTTGATATCTGCAGATTTTAAATGATCACATTTTGCAGTGTTTCATCCTTAAGATTAGACATACTACATTTTACAACTTCACTACTCTTATCATGCCACACACTGGTGAGATTATACACAGCACTAAATTAACTGGATTAGCAGACTAGCCATCGCTAGATTTATCTGACTAGACATATTATAACTTCACTACGCTC
>NC_085877.1:51133325-51138325 GCF_034702125.1 Engraulis encrasicolus
AACAAACACTCCTTCCTCTCCCAGCTGGGGGGTGAGTACAGTAGAAATGATGTTTACATGAATAAATAAATGATGTTGAGCAATAATATTAAAATTACAATATACTCTACAACCCCCCCCATCCCCCCCCCCCCACCCCCACCCCCACCCTCGAGAACAAACATGCAGCTGAGGGATGAGTAGTAACGATAATATAACGTTTTAAAGACTATATATGTGTGTGTGTGTGTATGTGTTTATGTCTGCTGGGCGAGTTCTCCTGCCGTGTGTCGTGAAAGATTACCTAAATTGTGTGTGTGTGTGTGTGTGTGTGTGCGTGCGTGCGTGTGTGTGTGTACGTGTGTGTGTGTGTGTGTGTGTGTGTGTGTGTCCTCCTCAGGTGTGTGTGGGCTGCTGGGTCTCTTCCTGTTGCTGTGGGCGCTGGGTGCGGTGTGTGTCCTGTGTCATCAGGACCCGTCCTCTGCCTCTCGGCTGCCCGTGGCGTGCCTGTTCGGCCTGGTGGCGCTCGGCTTCTCAGGCTTCCTGCTCTCCCATCACGGGGCCTCGCGATCCGACGTCCGGGCGCTATGGCAACGCTCCTGCTGCTCAGCCAATCACCATCGCCGCTCTCGCAACGCCACAAACCCCTCCCACATGGCACTGTTGCCTGGCAACAACCAAGCGGCGGCCTGCTCTAACTCCTCCTCCCCGCCGAGTCCAGCCCCCCACAGCAGCGGAGACGGGGAGTCCACCAATCACAACGCAGGGAGCCTGAGGCTGTCAGCGAATCAGAACGGAGGAAGCCTGAGGCTGTCCAATCAGAACGCAGGAAGTATGAGGCCCTCGGCCAAGCTGACCAATCTGCAGGTGGAGGCGGCACAGCAGCAGCAGCAGCAGGGGTGCAGGTGAATATACTGTATACTACTATTACTATATAAACTATATCAATATATACAGTGGTACAGGTCATTAAACTATAAACTATTACTATATAAACTATATAAATATATATTCAGCAGCAGGGATGCAGGTCATTAAACTACATACTATTACTATATAAACTATATAAACTATATAAATATTAGTATACTATATACTATTACTATATATATATTAAGCAGCAGGGATGCAGGTCATTAAACTATGAACTATACACATACTATTACTATATACATGAACTATATAAATATATACAGGGATTCAGGTCATTAAACTACATACTATTACTATATAAACTATATAAATATATAAATATTAGTATACTATTACTATATAAATACTATTATATTATCACTATGAATCATATATTAAGCAGCAGGGATTCAGGTCATTAAACTACATACTACTATTACTATATAAACTATATAAACTACCGGTATATAAATATTAGTATACTATATACTATTATTACTATATAAATACTATTATATTATCACTATGAATCATATATTCAGCAGCAGGGATTCAGGTCATTAAACTACATACTATTACTATATAAACTATATAAATATATAAATATTAGTATACTATTACTATATAAATACTATTATATTATCACTATGAATCAAGCATCAGGGTTGCAGGTCATTAAACTATATACTACACACATACTAGTGCTATATAAAAATATAAATATAAACAGGGGTGCAGGTCGTTTAACTATATACTATTACTATATATGTAAACTGTATAAATACTATTATACTATATGCAATTACTATATATATAAACTGTATACATACTATATACAATTACTATGAATCATATATTCAGCATCAGGGATGCAGGTGATTAAACTATTACAATTAATCATTACAGGCAACATTCTTTTTAAATTTCAACGCCCACCTACCAGTATTCTTTGTGAGAATGTGGGGTGTTCAGTGTGTCATAATCTGTAACTATGTCTGTCTGGAATTAAATAGTCTTTTAAGTAATGAGGGTCAGAGTACACACATTTTAAGATGATCTGTTTTCTGGCTTTTGTCGATATAATACTGGTGTAGTATTGTATATTGATACTTCTCCACCTCCATACTTGACATTTCCTAATATCGATCCCTGTCTATCCCCACACAGGCTCCTCCCCTTGCCACAAGCTCCTCCCACTGCCCCCAGTGCCTCCGCGCTATTGGACAACAGCCTGACGGAACACTCCCTGGACGCCGACATCAAGATGCACGTGGCCCCTCTGGACCTGTCAATCAGGCCCGTGGTTGCCCCTAGCAACCTGGCAACCGGCCAACCCCTGGGCAGCGGGGCGGGGCCTGTGGCAGCAGGGGGGCTCGTACCTAATGGCAACGGGGGCGTTGCTAGGCAGCACAAGAGCCGGGCGCGGGCCCACCAGCGAGCGAGCCGCCTGACGGTGCTGCGAGAGTACGCTTACGACGTCCCCACCAGCGTCGAGGGCAGCGTACACACACACACACACTCCCACACGCACACACACTCGCACGGCCACGGGCACGGCCACAGGCGCGGCGGACAACACTCCTCATCCCACTCGCGCCAGAGCCGGCGCGCCGCCTACATGGCGTATCGAGAGCGCCACCTAGCTCTACAGGACAGCAGCGACGCCAGCAACAGCCTACCGCGACGCTCACACTCCCACTCGCGCTCACGCCCGGCCTCACACAGCCTCCCGCTGCCCGCCAACACACACACACACGCCACCAACCTCACACACACACACTCCAGCAGCCTGGCCGCCGGGCTGGGCAACGGGGTGGCGGCGGTGGGCGACGGGATCGGGTCCAGCAACCCTCTGGGATGTGGGATTGGATCTAGCGCCATTCTGGGATCTGCGGTGGACACCAACGTGGGCTCTAATGGGGCCTTCGATTCTGCTGCCCAGGAGGGTGTTGGGTCTGGCCCTGTAGACTCTGTTGGTGCGCCGAGCACAGGAGTTCTGGACCCACTGGGTTCTGGAATGTTGGAGACGCAGAGTTCTAGAGTTCTGGAGCCAATGAGTCCTAGATCTCTGGAGCAGCCTCTGGATTCTAGAATGCTTGAGCCAATGGGTTCTGGAATGTTAGAGCCAATGGGTTATGGAATGTTAGGGCCAATGGATTCTGGAATGCTGGAGCCAATGGGTTCTGGAATGTTAGAGCCGCTGTGTTCTGTGGTCGTGGGGAGTAGTGGGGGCTCGCTGGTGAGTAACGGGGTTGTGGTGGCCGTGGAGAAGGACTACTCTCTATCGCCCTCTGTTGACCACCCTGCCCCTAAGGACTACTCTCTATCGCCCTCTGTTGACCACCCTGCCCTAAAGGAATGCCCCCAAATGCCCCCTATTGACCACCCTGCCCTAAAGGAATGCCCCCAAATGCCCCCTATTGAGCTCTCTACCCCTAAAGAATGCCCCCAGATGCCCTGTGTGGTCCATGTGGACTCCACTCCTTGTACAGACGTTTCATCTCCTCTCCCCCCTCCCCCATCAGTCCTGTCTGCCCCCTGCCCCCCTCCCCCATCAGTCCTGTCTGCCCCCTGCCCTCCTCCCCCATCAGTCCTGTCTGCCCCCTGCCCTCCTCCCCATACTGCTCTCCTCCAGCCCAAAGCTCAGGCCCCCTGCCCTCCTCCCCACACTGCTCTCCTCCAGCCCAAAGCTCAGAGCTACGGCCTCAACCTCAACTTGGCTACCAGCAGCTCCTCCCTGAAGGACAGCCAGAGGTCAGACATCCCCAACCTGGCCCAGAGCCCCCCCAACCCCCCCTCCCTCCTCGCCCAGAGCCAGCGACCTGACGGCCAGAGCCAGCGACCTGACGGCCAGAGCCAGCGACCTGACGCCCAGACCCAGAGCTACAGCCCCCCCTCCCTGATGAGCCAGAACTCTCTGAGCCCTCTGCTGCCCCTGGAGGTCCCTCCCCAGTGGCCTCTCTTGCCCCTCGATCGACCCGATCGTCCCCCAGAGAGAGCCCCTCGCCCTGGGCTGCCGCTGCTGGATCGCCCCCCTGAGAGAGCTCTCCTGCCGCTGGAGGTCCCTGCTCAGCACCCCCTGCTGGTGCTGGATCGACCCCCAGAGAGAGGCCTGCTGCCCCCAGAGAGAGCTCTACTGCCCCCCGAGCGCCCACAGCTGCTGCCCCTGGTGCCAGAGCGCAGCACCAGCGGCAACATCAGGACGGGACTCTGGAAACACGAGACCACCGTCTAGTACAGGCAATCAGGAAGGAGTCTGGAAATACTAGACAAGTTGGACCGCCGGTTAGCCAACCAGAAATGAGCTCTGCAAACACTAGCCAATGACAGAGGAGATGTACAAATACTAGCCAATGAGTGAGGAGCTGTACAAACACTAACCAACCAAAAACAAGAGTCTGGAAATACTAGCCAATGAGAACAGGACTCAACAGGAGGTTGGAAATGCTAGCCAAGTTGGACTGGCCAACCAGAAATGAGTCTCTTGAAACCCTAGCCAATGAAAACAGGACTCTAGCCAACCACAAACAAATGTCTGGAAATACTATCCAACCAGTAAGCAGCTCTGGAAATACTAGCCAATGAGAAACAGGAGTCTGGAAATACTAGCCAATGAGAAACGGGAGTCTGGAAATACTACCCAATGAGAAGCGGGAGTCTGGAAAGAAGGGAACACATTAATGCCAAATAGAACTTGCCTGTGGACATACTGGTCAACCACGACCGGACTCTGAAAACACTGGAGCCAATCGGGCTGACCTTTAGCCAAACAGACCCGCCCCCTGGACATATTAGCCAACCAGGGCTGTCCTTTTGGAAACACTAGCCAATTGGGGGCTATCCTCTGGCCAATCACACAGCTGCAAACACTTCCTCTTCCTGTGTCCATTGCCACATCCTCTTCCTGTGTCCATTGCTGCCAATAGCCAATCAGAATGTCCTGTTTTGGTTGAACTGCCACAAGACAGCCAGTGAACAGTGAGCATTTAGCCCTCCAATAATGACGGGGCATTGCCTGTGTGGGCGGGACAGACTGATGACGGACAGCGTATTAGGCCTGTAACGTGAAAGAGTTACAGACACGCTGCAGCTGAACAAATATTAAGAAC
>NC_085877.1:51165825-51168325 GCF_034702125.1 Engraulis encrasicolus
TGTGTGTTGGGGGATGTGTGTGTGAGTGTGTGTTGGGGGATGTGTGTGAGTGTGTGTTGGGGGATGTGTGTGAGTGTGTGTTGGGGGATGTGTGTGAGTGTGTGTTAGGGGATGTGTTTGAGTGTGTGTTAGAGGATGTGTGTGAGTGTGTGTTAGGGGATGTGTTTGAGTGTGTGTTAGGGGATGTGCGTGAGTGTGTGTTAGGGGATGTGTGTGAGTGTGTGTTGGGGGATGTGTGTGAGTGTGTGTTAGAGGATGTGTGTGAGTGTGTGTTAGGGGATGTGTTTGAGTGTGTGTTAGGGGATGTGCGTGAGTGTGTGTTAGGGGATGTGTGTGAGTGTGTGTTGGGGGATGTGTGTGAGTGTGTGTTAGGGGATGTGTGTATTTAATATAATTGTGTGTGGTGTTGTACGGCCTGTGTTGAATATGGTGTGTGTGCTGAGTGTGTGAGTGATGTTGGGGAGTATGTTGAGTGTGTGTTAGGGAGTGTTAATGTGTGTGTGTAGAGTGTGTGATACAGATTGTGTCTGATAGAGGATGTGTGTATGTAATCTGTGTGTAGAGCGTGTGTTTATGTGTGCTTATATGAGTGTTTATGTTTGCCTGGGTGTGTTGAGTGTGTTGAGTGTGATGTGTGTTGAGTGTGATGTGTGTTGAGTGTGATGTGTGTTGAGTGTTTATGTGGGTGTGTGTGATGTGTGGTGAGTGTGTGTTTATGTGGGTGTGTGTGATGTGTGGTGAGTGTGTGTTTATGTGTGTATATAGTGTGTGTTTACGTGTGTTTATATGAGTGTTTATGTTTGCCTGAGTGTGTGATGTGTGTTGAGTGTGTGTTTATGTGTGTTTATATGAGTGTGTGTTTATGTGTGTTTATATGAGTGTGTGTGATGTGTGGTGAGTGTGTGTTTATGTGGGTGNGTGTGATGTGTGGTGAGTGTGTGTGTGTGTGTGTGTGTGTGTGTGTGTTGAGTGAGTGTTTATGTTGGCCTGGGTGTGTATATAGTGTGTGTTGAGTGTGTTTGCCTGGGTGTGTGTGATGTGTGTTGAGTGTGTGTTTTATGTGTGTTTACATGAGTGTTTATGTTTGCTTAGGTGTGTGTGATGTGTGTTGTGAGTGTTTATGTTTGCCTGGGTGTGTGTGATGTGTGTGTTTGTGTGTGTTTATATGAGTGTTTATGTTTGCCTGGGTGTGTACATAGTGTGTGTTGAGTGTGTTTGCCTGGGTGTGTGTGATGTGTGTTGAGTGTGTTTGCCTGGGTGTGTGTGTGTAGAGCGTGTGTTTATGTGTGCTTATATGAGTGTTTATGTTTGCCTGGGTGTGTACATAATGTGTGTAGAGTGTGTTTGCCTGGGTGTGTGTGATGTGTGATGTGTGTTGGGTGTGTGTGATGTGTGTTGAGTGAGTGTTTATGTTGGCCTGGGTGTGTATATAGTGTGTGTTGAGTGTGTTTGCCTGGGTGTGTGTGATGTGTGTTGAGTGTGTGTTTATGTTTGCCTGAGTGTGTGATGTGTGTTGAGTGTGTGTTTATGTGTGTTTATATGAGTGTGTGTTTCAAGGCTTTTCTTCTTCTTCGTCATTTTTGCTATTTGCCCTATAAAGTGTTCAGTTACGTAGGGTCAATCTACGCATTAGCCTGTAGGAACACACACACACACACACACATACACACACACACACAGACACACACACACACACACACACACACACACACACACACACACACACACACACACACACACACACACACACACACTCACAGACACAGACACAGACACAGACACAGACACACACAGACACACACAGACACACACACACACACACACACACACACACACACACACACACACACACACACACACACACACACACACACACATACACACACACACACACACACACACACACACACTCACACTCTCTCACACTCACTCTCACACACACACGCCCTCCTGTGTGAGTGCGGCGGGGGATATGCTGGAATACGTTTAAACCAATATGCTCAAGTCAAGTCAAGTCAGCTTTATTGTCAATGTCTTTACATTCACTGGTCATACAAAGAATTGAAATTACGTTTCTTACTTGCCCATGCAAATATAGACATAGCCTACTGTACTTTAGGTATAGAGAAAGCATAAACATGGAGAGTACACAAAACCAAAGGTCTCTTTTCCACTGCCCGTTTTCAACCCGGTACAGTTCAGCACAGCACGACTTGGCTGCCGTTTTTTTCCCCTTTTAGATTAGTCAGATACAACACGGCACGACACAGCTCCAAAACTAGCCCTCGATTTTGTTGCCCGGCGGCCACCAGATCAACTCTCTTGGAATGCTCTTTAGTTTGACACTGTATTTACACATAGAGGTAGAACATTAGACCAGAGGTGACCCCGCCCCCCTTTTCATGGCACTCCGAGGCACCCATTTTTTGGAGGTAGACCTGAGTAATGGAAATGAATGTAGAAGGAGGATCACCAAAAATGACTTAATAATGTGAAAATG
>NC_085877.1:51193325-51205825 GCF_034702125.1 Engraulis encrasicolus
TATTAGACCATACAACAGAACAGTAGTCCATCTGGGACAGAACTATAGCCTGCATTAATTGTTTAACCAGGTAGCCTGGCAAGTATTTACGACAGTATTTAATTGCAGCCATACCTCTACCCATCTTCTTTACCATTTCATTAATATGGCTCGTCCAGGTCATCCTGCTATCAATCAAGACACCCAGTAGCTTTACTTCTGTAACTTGTTCTATTTCTTTGTCATCTATTTTTACATTCAATTTCGGGTCTAATCTACCTCCCCATTTAGAACACAATACTATACATTTGTTTTTTTCAATATTAAGAACTAATTTATTTGAGTCAACCCATTTCTTGACCCGTAAAAGGTCATCATTTAAGATATTTTCTAATTCGTTTGCTGTTGAGGCTGCTACATAAAGAGTAGAGTCATCCGCATACATACCAATGGATGTCTGTTTCAACATTAAAGGTAAATCATTAGTAAATATTGAAAACAATAATGGCCCTAAGCAGCTTCCTTGTGGAACTCCACAGTTCATCTCTCTCATAACTGAGAAGCTGCCATTAAAGTACACACAGTATTTCCTATTGGTAAGGTAGCTGCTTATCCAGGCAACAGAGCGTCTGTCAAAACCATAGCAATGTAATTTATTCACCAGTAACATATGGTCAAGTATATCAAAGGCTGCGCTGAAATCTAACAACACAGAACCAATAATCTTGCCTGAATCCATTTTTCTCAACCATTCATCAGTCATATCAGTAAGTGCAGTTGCTGTAGAGTGGCCCTTTCTGTATGCATGCTGGTGAGGTGTAATCAGGTCATTTGTACAAAAGTAATGTTGTATTTGCTCATATGCTATTCTTTCCATAATTTTACTCAACAAAGGTAGAATGCTTATTGGTCTGCTGTTCTTCCCAGAGAATGTGTCTCTGTTGTTCTTGGGCAAAGGAATAATCTTAGCGATTTTCCAATCTGCAGGACATATTGATTTTTCAAAACTTAAATTAATTATATGACAGATAGGTGGCGCCAAAGCATTGGCAACAGGTTTAAGCAGTCTTGCATCCAGGTTATCAATACCAGCTTGCTTATTCTTACTGGTGCGTATATGTTGTTCCACGGTAGATATTTGGACTTCATCAAAATGAAAAGTACAGGATTTATTTTTCATAATTTTGTTCATGATAAGACTGGATGAGAGCTCTTGCCCACTATTGCAAACCTCCATCCCATTTTTTAATTTCTGAATTTTATCACTAAAAAAATAACTCAAGTAGTTGGCTATATCTTCTGGTTTAGTCATGAACTGTCCCTCCACTTCTAAATAAGATGGTGTGGATCTGCCACTCTTACCCATTAATTGATTAAGAATGTTCCAGGTTGCTTTACTATCTGTTCTGATACTGCTAATCTTTTTATGATAGTACATTCTTTTCTTCTTTTTATTCAACATTGTTACAAAGTTTCTAAGTTTACGATATTTGTTCCATTCTTGTTCACCACCAGATTTGATAGCTTCTGCTTTGGCTCTGTCCCTTTCCATCATGTGCACTTTCAGATCCTGATCTATCCAGGGTGATCTTACATTTCGTACTGTTAATTTCTTCACAGGAGCATATTTATTAACTATCGGGAGTAGTAGATGGTCAAACACACCTAAAGCAAGATTTGGATCATCCTCCTGGAGAACTTGTGACCAATCCACTTGTCTTACTTCGTCACAAAAGTTATTTTCATTAAAATGTTTAAAGCTTCGTTTAAGAACAATTTTCTGACCCCTCTTGGGGATTTTTGTCTTTCTTCCAACAGCTATAAGGTTGTGATCACTACAGCCCATGGGAAGGGAAATTGCTTTCGAGCACAACTCTGCTACATTTGTAAATATTAAATCAATGCATGTTGAGGATTTGATTCCATCTGCTCTTCTGAAAATCCTAGTAGGCTTCTTAACGACCTGTGATAAATTACATGCATCTGCTAGAGTATGAAGTCTAGCTTTCATTGGACAATCATTCATATTCCAGTCTATATTGAAATCACCCAGGACAAACACTTCAGAATTTGAATCACACACTTTATCCATTATTTTACATATGTTATCTAAATACACTGCAGTTGCATTCGGAGGCCTATAGCAGCAGCCTATTAACATTGGTCTTAAATGTGGTAGTTGAACCTGCAGCCACAAAAATTCCACCCCTTCATAACCTAAATCAGTCCTGATTTTAACAGGAATATGATCTTGACAGTAGATAGCTACACCACCTCCCTTCCTTCCCCTGTCAAGACGAAATATATTATATTAGTCTAGGCAGGATTTCTGAAAAGGTGCTTATTTAAGGTCCTGAAGGCAAATCATGTTAATTTTCGGCATACAACTGATTTAGGGGTATTCAAGGGTGCTGAATCCAAATCTGCCGTATGCCGGACGCAAAAATGTACCGAAATGCCTCAAACGGGCAAAATCCAATATGGCCGCCGCCACCGTGTTAAAATCCTGCAATCACTTTTCTTTTGGACTAAATAAGGTATGAATTTGAAAATAGCACTTATTTTTATGTTTTCAGACATGGGGAAAGCCATTATGTCATCAGATTTAAGATCAGATTGGAAGAAAATGCTTATGTCATTGACTGGCAGCCATTTTAAAAGCAGAGAGCCTCATATTGTCAGCGATTTTTAATTTTTTTACTAATCTTTCAAGATCCACAGAAAAAAATGCTCTTTGTCTCTGTGAACACAAATACTACAGAAAACTGCAGTGACCTGTCTACTTTCACCTGAAAAAAAGAATTTTGTGTCTACCTTTTTCCATTCTTTAGTTATGGGCAGTAGAACATGGGATGACACCACAAAAAAACACTGATTTTTGACCCCAAAATACTGCACTTCTCACTGCCCATATTTTTGCTTTAAGGACATATTGTCTTTCATAGTGTTCATGTTTGATATACAACATTTTCAGGGGGTTTGAAGGGTGCTTAATGCCTTTAATCCCCATAGTACATCAAAATGAAGGAATCCAATATGGCCGCCGTCACCAGTCTACAGTGTACGTTTCTTTGATTACACAAGGTAAACTCTTAAGTACATTATGTAGCATCAAGTTTTCATACAAGGAGAATTCATTTCCATACTCAGATTTAAGATAGATATCAAATGAGATTATTTCAGTGTAGACTGAATTCATGTTTGCAACAGGAGATTATCTTTTCCATAAATTGACCATTTGTATTTAAATCTCTCCCTGAAAAATGTTCCCACCTCAAACCACCACACAATGTTTCCACACCTCTTCACCCATAAAAATGCACACAAGAGTCTGAATGTCCCTAAATCGAATATTTTCTAACATTATCCTTTGTACAATGGGAATTACTTCATGCCGGTTTAATTGCTGTGCTCAGACCACTGTATATCTAGGCCTATAAAGGGGATCAAGAGGCAGACTGATGTGAATAATATATCCTAGAATAGAATAGATTAGAATAGAATAGAGTGGCAGTGTGTGTGTGTGTGTGTGTGTGTGTGTGTGTGTGTGTGTGTGTGTGTGTGTGTGTGTGTGTGTGTGTGTGTGCAGGGCCGGTTTTTAACATAGGCCGGCTAGGCGGTCGCCTAGAGCGCCATGTGAAGAAGGAGCGCCAGTGGCAGTGTGTGTGTGTGTGTGTGTGTGTGTGTGTGTGTGTGTGTGTGTGTGTGTGTGTGTGTGTGTGTGTGCAGGGCCGGTTTTTAGCATAGGCCGGCTAGGCGGTCGCCTAGAGCGCCATGTGAAGAAGGAGCGCCGAAATGGCGCTCTCCTATGCGTAATTTTGCGATATGAAGTTTTTTTTATGAAGTCGCAATCAACAAAGAGTGGCGAAAGCGCTCCTCACGGCAAAGCGCCCCTCAGCCAATAGTAATATCTCTTCCAACTGTCTCTGGGAAGTCTGTGAACCAATAAACAGACAGTTCTGAGAAAGGGGGCGGGACGAGTGACATCGTTCGATCTAATTTGAATAGAGTTCTTCAGTAACGCGGAAGCATGTAGTAGATTGTAGTCTTTCATGTTAGCATTTAAGGACTTCCTGGTTCGTATCGGCTTCCGGCTTCCATTGGGAATGAATAGGGGCCAGTTTCAAATAAGCTCCGAGTGCAAGCATGCGCTTAGCGAACCCCCGCAAACTGTCGAGGGTGTTAAAAATAGGCTGTAGGTATGACATGGTTGATCATTTTGTGTCAAACTTCGACATAAATACGATGTTGCGTCCATATGCTAAACCCGGAAACTTTTGGCGACTACAGAAGCGGCGCCGGCATGTACGTGCGGAGGGTTGTACCCATGGCAACCAAAGGAAAGTATGTAGTTCGGAAGTTTTAATGATCAGAAAGGGGTTAGCAATATTGAATTAAAATCGTCATGATTTAACATGTGAATACACCAACATGATGATACGATCCGTTCCACTAATGAGAAAGGGATGCGGGGACACGCTAATGTTCGTTGTTGGCGTGCAACTTATATTTTTGCCAAACCTGAATCTCTATGGCGTTTTGCAATGTAAAAAATCGCCATGGAACCGGTAGTCCAAACGCCGCATACAAGTTGACGTCAACGCTGAAGAGCTCTATTCGGAGACTCACTCGAGAGGAGACAGAGAGGGCAAGCGCAAACCGTAGCCTAGTGCTGCTCTGCTGGATGGAGATTATTATGTTCTCATTAAACCACTCATTGCATGATGCAGGAGTTTCAGAGGGTGTTTTGGAACTATGTGATTTAATCAGCAACCGTTTGTGATTATGGAAAGCCTAATAGTTATGAGGTTACTATTTGGAATTAGAGAGAAAAAGAGCTTTGTTTTTGATCAGAGAAATCGCTAGTTAGCATGCTAACATTAGCTAAGTATGCCAAGCAATGAAATCCAGTAAAGTAGCTGTTAGTAGCCTACTCACTAACACCCACCTGATATCATAATACTTGCTTAGGTTGACAAGCAATGTAAAGTAAGACTGGTGCAATCTTTAAAACAATTTTAGCTGCCATATCTCCTTCCATCCACATGAATTACCTGCTTGTTGTAAGCTTAAAAAAACATTAATTTCCAGACCAGAATGACATAGCCTACATTAATCATGTAACAGAACCATGCACAGCAGACAAGTGAGGCTATTTACTATATTTTGTATATTATGAAATTCAGTAGCGTGACAGCTCTTCTCCCTTTCTCTCACCCTGTCCCTCCAGTTCAAACACATAGATAGCCCCCTTCTCATTCTCCTACTCACAAATGCACCATTTCCAGTCCAGAAATGAAATTGGTTTGGAAGACAGCACAAATGTGTAGCTTATTAAAATTGTTATGCTGCCATTTGTGATGCTGTAGGTAGTGTAGATCAATGCAACGCCAGAACTCAAACTCGCCTAGGGCACCAAATAAGCCAGAACCGGCCCTGTGTGTGTGTGTGTGTGTATGTGTGTGTGTGTGTGTGTGTGTGTGTGTGTGTGTGTGTGTGTGTGTGTGTGTGTGAATATATACACAAAGGTCATACTCATACACAGGCTGGTATTGCACATCAGTCATCCAAAGTTATTGCATAGATTGTCTTGCTTAATGTACTGTACATATTTCAGCTGAGATGGCCACTCTGTGACAATTATAACCATTAATTACAAGGCTGGCCTTTGTTCTGTAGTATGGCAAGCTCAACACATTGCACTGTATCAATTATTGCACAACAGCCTGAGGGTGGAAGGAGATCAGGGGAACAAGAGATTGTAATGAACAGTCAGACAGTCCATATGTGTGAAATGTGGTTTTAGTCTTTGGTCCTTACTCTGATGATACATCTGTAGTGCCAATGATACATCTGTAGAGACCCAAGAACTCAGAACCAGGATAATGTCCAAGACAATGTTTTAGCTCTGTTGAGACAGTGGGAGGTTCAGAGAGGGCTAGGTCTATTCTCGCTATAGGTGTGCCTCCTGAATGCAGCAACGATCTCTTTGGTGTTCTTTTCATTCAGAGCTAGAGAAATTTGTCTCTGTCTCTGTACACCAGGCTGCCACCTTCAGTCCCTTTTGCTGGCCATACTGCAGTCATGGACGGATAGACTTTAGATGGGGGCTCAGCATGCAGCCATGTGGGGATCCAGCCCTGCTGAACATGGGAGCAGGAGGAAAAGAGAGTCTGTCTGTTATCTTCTGTTGGTAGAATTGCGAAAGTATAGACTTTAAATTGGCCTTGTTAAAATATACAGTATAGCCGGTGTTCTTACAAGCGGTCCTACATTGTAATTTTATCCTACGGTAGGATATTCTGTCAGACATGACTGTTAAACGGTCCTACATCGCCAAAGATAGACGTCAGACATGTTTGTTCAACAACTTATCCTGATTTTTCCGACCATTTCCTTCCCGCTTCCTGCATTCGTGTCAGATCAAACACTCCCCAGACCATGAATACGAAATTAAATGGTAGTAGGGATGGTCAGAACCAGGCTACATTTCTATGCCTAGGTACCTAAAAACTAACACTTGCTCTACTGTCCTTGGCTGTTGATGTCTTGTGTCGGGGGTGTCTGTGTCAGCGATATGTGCCACTAAGGTAATGTCATCAGCATACATTAAAAGTCATACTTTCTTTGTGACAGGCTCTGACTGTCCCACTAATGACCCTAGCCCTCTGGTGAAGTGGTTAGTGATTGCTTTATTGTTGGACAAATGTATATGCACATACGGTCACCCTCCTCTCCTCTAATCAAAATTGTTTACTTGGTATACTAAGTTAACCTATTCCTAATCACCCCTCCCGGAGTTGCTGAATTGCAGCAACTGCTTGACTCCATGTACTCTATGCCACTTCTGATTGTTGGAAACCACTGTCTGTCAAACACAATTAGCTCATGTGGTTGGCTGCCAGTGTCTTGCCCCTCTTCATAACATTGTGTTGATAAACAATGAGAACCCATGTATAAGTGCCAGATACAGGAGCAGTGGGACTAGAGCCCTGTCCAATACCACCCATCCCACTTTGGTGACTGGCAGGAGGATAGGAAGGGGTATGTTGTGGGCCTGACTCAATATAGGGATTTGATAATGTGGGGCATTTTATGTAACCATGTGACATCTGAATTAGATAGGACTGATCATTGCAAAACGTCATACTTTGCTTTTGTTGCATTTGCAGCAAAAGTGCCATGCAGTGCATGATATTGTGTGTCCTGCCTAATCACTGGAGAGAAGGAGGTTGATAGGCCTAATGGTTGGGAATGAGTTAACATATATCAAGTAAATTCCTCACAATAACATAAACGGTTTTGATCCACGTTTCACCTTTCCACCATTCAAAGATATAATGCAAGCGCCGCAATAAAATCGGCAAACAATGAATTCTTAATGTACAAAATGTAGATGTGCATATTATATTTAGACACATTCAGACTTATAGTGTAAATTTGTCTCATAATGGAAGAGGTGGATTGAGGTGGACATATTACATCATGTTATAATAAGCATTAAAATAAAAGTGGAAGTAGAGAAAACATTTTCATTCAAAATAACAGCTTATTGACATGAAAGTCAAGTCACTTGTAAACATGATTTCAACCTATGAAATCATGACATTTGATTCTAATCTTAAATCTGAGTATGGAGATGAATTCTCCATGTATGACAACCTATAGCTACAGATTGTACAGGTACCTATAGGTTTTTGAGCCTAATACACAGCATATTTGAATATTTGAATGAAGCACCCTTCAAAATCCCTGAAAATGCTGCATATCAAACATGAACACTATCAAAGACACGTTGTCCTTAAAGCAAAAATGTGGGTTGAGACAAGTGCAGTATTTTGTGGTCAAAATATTGTTTTTTTTGGTGTCACCCTATGTTCCTATTGCAATCATGAATTCAGACTACACTGAAATAATTTCCTTTGATATCTATCTTAAATCTGAGTAAGGAAATTAATTCTCCCTGTATGAAAACCTAATGCTACATAATGTACTTAAGAGTTTACCTTGTGTAATCAAAGAAATGTACACTGTAGACTGGTGATGGCGGCCATATTGGATTCCTTCATTTTGATGTACTATGGGAATTAAAGGCATTAAGCACCCTTCAAACCCCCTGAAAATGTTGTATATCAAACATGAACACTATGAAAGACAATATGTCCTTAAAGCAAAAATATGGGCAGTGAGAAGTGCAGTATTTTGGGGTCAAAAATCAGTGTTTTTTTGTGGTGTCATCCCATGTTCTACTGCCCATAACTAAAGAATGAAAAAAGTTAGACACAAACTTGTTTTTTCAGGTGAAAGTAGACAGTTCACTGCAGTTTTCTCTAGTATTTGTGTTCACAGAGACAAAGAGCATTTTTTTCTGTGGATCTTGAAAGATTAGTAAAAAATTTAAAAATCGCTGACAATATGAGGCTCTCTGCTTTTAAAATGGCTGCCAGTCAATGACATAAGCATTTTCTTCCAATCTGAGCTTAAATCTGATAACATAATGGCTTTCCCCATGTCTGAAAACATAAAAATAAGTGCTATTTTCAAATTCATACCTTATTTAGTCCAAAAGAAAAGTGATTGCAGGATTTTAACACGGTGGCGGCGGCCATATTGGATTTTGCCCGTTTGAGGCATTTCGGTACATTTTTGCATCCGGCATACGGCAGATTTGGATTCAGCACCCTTGAATACCCCTAAATCAGTTGTATGCCGAAAATTAACATGATTTGCCTTCAGGTGTCAACTTTTTGGAAAAATGACCCTGACTATATCCCTCTATTTTCAAAACATCAGTGTTTATATCTGGATTCAGGTGGGTCTCTGTTAATGCCAGTACATGTAAATTATATCCACTAAGAATGTTAAAGACCTCATCTACTTTGTTGCGTAAACTACAAATATTCAAGTGACCCATTCTGAATCCTTTTTGTGGTAAAGCAGAACTAGTCATTCATATTCACCAGAAATGTTCTTTTTTTAAACCAACGTAACCATTCTTTTTTCGTAATCATAAGGTTCCTCAAAACATAAACTCTTGAACACATAACACCAGTCTCCCGTTCCCCACCCTCCCACCATCACCCCCATCACCCCACGTGTCCACCCTCTCCCGTTCCTGAGGGAGATGGAGCCACATACCCCCAGACAAACACATTCACACACACAAAGACATTGGACAGAAACACAAAAAAGGTAAGGAATTGCATATTGTACTGTCAAAATAGCCTAGTGAGAAAAAGAGAAAAGAAAAAGAGTGACAGAGGGTGAGGAGGAGAATGAAGAGAGAGAGAGAGAGAGAGAGAGAGAGAGAGAGAGAGAGAGCGAAAGAGAGAGGTAGAGAGAGAGAGAGAGAGAGAGAGAGAGAGAGAGAGAGAGAGAGAGAAAAACAATAAAGATTGTGGCTCAGTCTACATGGCACACACAAATATGTGCAAATGAACACTTGGGGGTATAGAGAGAAAACCATCTCATTGACTTTAAAGTGGTCCAACTTAAAACCCCTCATCATGCTTCAAAGTTCTTGTCTTGCCCCTACCAAAGTTCTTGCTCATGCGCCGTTCACAACAGTCCAGATACGAGGCAAACTGTAGCATTTGCGGCTGCCACTGTCAGCAGAAGCGTAAGAAGTTCTTGGTTGCAATGTCCACAGTTCGCAAGAGTAATCATTCAAAAAACAGGAGGTATCAATCAAATCAAATAGCCATGCCATATCAAACATTTACCAGACCTTTTTGCCGGCCCTTTAAAGAAATTGTCCCTAATTTAGGAATCTGAAACAGAAACATTCCACCCTTCAGGCAGAGAAATAGAGTTTGTAATACGACAACTTAAATTCCACCGTCAAGGGACCTCGTTTTGCCCTGACAAAGTTCTTGGGAGTGGGCTTCTGACAGTCCCCTTAAACAAGCAGTGACATTGTCAACTTTCAGCTCAGCATTTCAATTTAGCTGCCGCGCCATTTAGGCTATATCCAGACAGGTTTAAGGGAATAAAGTTTAAAAAAAAATAAATAATAATAATAATAATAATAATAAATAAAAAAAATAATAGAGGCTGGCGTTGACTGATTGGTTATGCCTCCAGATTTGTCTTAATCAGTTGTTACCATATCCGAATCATTGAGGAGAAGAGCATTGAAAAAATGTTCAGCTTCCCCAGGAGTTTTAAAGTAATGCTTCTTACCGCCATGGTCCACTCTCAATGTGCTAGGATATTTAAATCCATACTTGATTTCTCGTTCACGGAACTTTTTCTTAATCCCATCAAACTCGCGTCGCCTCTTGTTTACTCCAGCCGAGAAATCCGGAAAAATGTGAATTTGACACTGTTTTTCCGTGGTGGAGCCATCCCGGTTTTGTGCCATTGTTTTGAAGAAAAGTTCTTCCTTCTCCCTGGCAAGACGCATAATCCTCCGCTTGGTTTGGAGATGTTGGAACTTCACCAAGACAGGTCTGGGTCCCTTCGAGTCATCCAGGTCACCGGTGCGATGACAGTTCTCAATCTCCGGAGGGGTGGGAAAGTTTGTGCCGCCCAAGAGTTGTGGAATTAGGCGGCCCATGAAGCCGAATATGTCGTTGGATTCTGCGCGTTCCGGAATGCCGATGAATCGTAAGTTATTCAGTCTGCTTCGATTCTCTGCGTCCTCGACCCATGCTTTGAGCTTTTTGTTTTCTTTTTCCAGCTCAATTACTCGTTTGGTGAGTTCAGATATATTGTCCTCATTTGCACTCACTCTCTGCTGGACTTCGTTAACCTGGTCTCCAAGTATGTGCAGTGAGCTGTCAATTTTCTTAAGAGTCGGTTCGAGTGAATCCACTTTAGCGTCGATGTGTAACATCATCTCGCCTTTCATTTCCCGCATCATGTCCAAAACAGTTTGCAGAGTAGGTTCTCCCATGATGAAAAACTGATATGGCGTTCCAAACAGATGGCCTCACGTTTTGTTTTAGCCTACTAGGCCCTGTTCACTGTGGGCCTGCAAATTCACCTTTTCCACCACTGATAATGTATCGACATCAGGGGAATTTATCTGGTTTAAATTCACCAAGTCCACATTTCTAATCCCGTATGCATTCACCAAGTCCACATTTCTAATCCCGTATGTATTCACCAAGTCCACATTTCTAATCCCGTATGCATTCACCAAGTCCACATTTATAATCCCGTATGCATTCTGCAAATCCACATTTCTAATCTATAGCCCGATTCGGACAGGACTTTTATTACCTATGGACCCCCGGTAATTCGGAATAATTACGAAGAATGTCTGAGTTCTTAGTCCTGTGCGAATGTGCCATATCCGCAATTAATAATTCCGCCACAAATTACCTACTTTATTTCGGCGAAACACAGACGTCCTGGGGTAATTTCACATAGGCGCGCCGTCTGCACCCCCTTGTAATGTCTGTGAACTGAGTAAATAAAAGACGTTTATTTATCCCGTCCGAATACGCATCGAAAAATCACGGAGGTCCGGGGGTAATTCTGAATTACCAGGGGTCAGGTAATATGTATCCCGTCCGAATCGGGCTTAAGTGTAGCAAGTCTAACCAAACTGGTACTGAATGGCATCTACTGCACTGAAGGGCTGGCTGAACTGTCAATTGTCATGTTTTGTCCATGAGATTTGTCTCTTTTTTTTCTTTTTTTTTATTTAGTACAGCACATACTTCTTTGTAGTTGATTGATGTCTAGTGTCTTGGTAGTTTTGTCCTCTGTCTTTGTGTTTTCCTGTGAACTCCCTGGTGTAATAAAGGATAAATACATTTAAAAAAAGACAAAAAAGGGATATGTAATTGAATGAATGTGTGGTTCAGTCCAGTCAGTCGGGCATCAATAGAGTAATGATATACAGGTATGTAGTGTGAATGTGTAGTCAGTCGAGCATCAATAGAATAACTAGACAGCCTGTGCAGTCGCCTTCGACTGCTTAAGGTATATCCCCGAAACGCGACGCTTCCAGTCCCCCATCATTCCAACCACTCCCGTCCACCATTTTGTAAACGTATATGATGCATACAGACGTGACATGACGTGCATAGGCTTAAAACCAAACGACTATTTTGAAAATAAAGCAAAAAATGGGGCAAATGGTAATACTGTTTTAATGGTTCAGTGGATATACCACATTAGGTACAGTGTAATAACCAGTGTAACAATATTTAATACAATGTAATACCAGTGTAACACCGCCATTTTTAAACTTACATCATGTGTTTGTGCGTAAGTGGTATTACATGGTATTGCATATTGTTACACTGGTATTACACTATATTACATGGCATTGCATACTGTTACACTCGTTATTACACTGTACCTGATATTGCATATTGTTACACTGGTATTACACTAGTATTACATGGTATTAAATATTGTTACATTGGTTATTACACTGTACCTAATATGGTAGATTCACTGAAATGGTGAACCATTAAAATAAGGTGTTACCGGGCAAATCAATCCTCCCAGTCAGAAGTTATGGGCCAAATGAAAATTCCGCCATTTTGAAAGTGTTGTCTTCC
>NC_085877.1:51213325-51215825 GCF_034702125.1 Engraulis encrasicolus
CCTCAATTGTAAAGGAAAGCATGGCACTTTGGCAACATTGGTCGGGTAATGGTGTGCCTAAAAAACACGGCAGCACATAATTATGTAGAACTACAGTTTGTGTTTGTTGTAGGAATTAGGGACTTAGTTGGGCTTGCATCTGCCTACACTGTTACAGGTTAATTTAGTTTAAATGTATTCGCAACGATTCCTTCAAGTTCTGAAAAGCAGCTGTTACTACTAAACTTCTTGGGACAAGGACGACGAAATACCCAGACTGTCATTTGCTGAAGAAAAGGATAAACGTCCGGATTGTATTTATTTTGGACAATTCAGCAGACGTCTTTGATGTCGAGGTTAATAGCAATGCTAACACAGGATATGACTGACTGATTAGCACTGGCTTGGCTGCTACGTCAAAATGTGGATTACATCGACAAAATTACGAGATGTGCCGGGGTCATGAAAAGTTTAAGGTAAGGCAAGTTTAATACAGTAGTCAGGGACGTCTGCACGGTTGAACATGGTTTTCTTTTTTGTTGTGCTGTGTATGCTTTGAGTCAAGTTGCTGGCTTGAACTCACATGTTGTCATTAGCTGGTTGTGACTCGTGAATGTCCGTGACCACATGGATACCTGATTTTAGGTAAAATAGCCTACTCTGGTATTTGGTGGTGAGGTTTCGTCTGTCTGTTTATCTGTTGCTGCCACTGATACACAGGTGGTCCTTTCAGATTGAATCAAAAGGCAGCCTCACACAGGCACGAATGCACGACAGTAACATCCTGGTGCGCGCTCGAAAGAGAAAATACTGCTAAGTATGAATGCTATCTTCAAGCGCTTACAAAGTATTTTCACGAAAACGTACACAATGGAAACACAGTCTCGTAATGTCGCCACACCCCAAGGTTTCTAGCCTACTGTAGGCTAGGTTTGTTATGGTCTGTCCAGGAAAGTGAAATAACGTCCCCGTTTTAAAAAACAAAATAATGCACAAATTCATATTAGCCCATTGAAATAAACACATATCATAAATGGTTCACGCTCGCACGACAATGTGTCCCGTTTTTTTTTTAAACCACGAAATGTGGCAACCCTAGGTCTGCTTTGGTAAGATGTGCAGACTGGGCATCATGTAGGCCTACACATTAATTATCCGCGTCACGTTTGTCAGCGGATTGGTACCAGAAGTGAAGTTGCACCCTACCGCAGAACAAAATTTTTTTTCACCAATTTTTTTTCATTTTTTTTCACCAATATTAAAACTGTATGTAATTATATTGGTAGTGCCGACAGATTGCAGCCTACCAAAACATTAGCAGACCGGAAGTTTACTTCGGGCCATATCATGTCACCAAGCAACAAGCAAACGTTCCATGAAACCGTCTATAGACAGTTAATCAATACCCATTTTAGCGCGTCACAATGGAAGATTCCAGACTGCCGTGGTATAAGCCGTAGCATGGCATCACATCTGATACCACACAAACTCAGAAAAAAGTAACACATTTGGCGACGTCACACAACCTACGCTCGAAGTTGCAGCTTAGTGGGGAGACCTACATTTACTTTATTGTGTGTGAAAGGCAGATGAAAGACTCCACTGACTAAGCATTTAGACACATATGATGTCATACCTGCAACCCCACCTTTTAGACACATATCAATTCATTTACATCTATTACATCCTTTATTTATCTGCCACGTTTCCACGGATCCGCGTTCCCAAAGACACACATTCATGGCAACCAGTTTATCACCTAAGATTAGGATTTGTGAACATATGCAGCAGGTATATTAATCTTATATTGTCTGATACTCTCTCTCTCTATATATATATATATATATTTCTCTCTCTCTCTCTCTCTCTCTCCCTTTCTCTCTCTCTCTCTCTCCCTCTTTCTCTCTCTCTCTCCCTCGCTCTCTCTCTCTTTCTCTCTATCTCTCTCTCTCTCTCTCTCTCTCTCCCTTTCTCTCTCTCTCTCTCTCTCTCTCTCTCTCTGTTGCATCTCCACTATTTCTTTTCATCTTGTGAGAAGAGGAAATACACACAAAAGACACCTGACCAGAATGAGAGCTAGAGAAAGAGGGAGAGAGAGAGAGAGGGAGAGAGGGAGAGAGAGAGAGAGGAAAAAAGGGAAAGGATGGGTGCGTGTGAGAAAGGGGAGGGGAGAGACAGACAGAGAGAGAGAGAGGAGGTGTGGATATGAGGTAAGGGGCGGAGAGAGAGAGAAAGAGAGCGAGAGAGAGAAAGAGAGAGAGAGAGAAAAAGAGGGGTGAGGGAAGGAGGAGTGAATATGAGAAAAGAGGGAGGAGAGAGAGAGAGGGAGAGCGAGATAGGAAGAGAGAGAGGAGGAGTGAATATGAGAAAAGAGGGAGGAGAGAGAGAGAGGGAGAGCGAGATAGGGAGAGAGAGAAAGAGAGAGAGAGGATATGTGAATATGAGAAAAAGGGGAGGAGAGAAAGAGAGAAAGAGGTGGGGCAAGGAAAGTCCATTGGAGGGATAAACTACCATGCTCTCT
>NC_085877.1:51225825-51228325 GCF_034702125.1 Engraulis encrasicolus
CCAAAACAGAATGGCAATTTTCATTGCTTTCATCAAATACCAAATGCTTTGCACATGTCTCAAATGTTTAGTACATCTCTGCAGATGGATATGTACAAGTACCCTACAGTTGACACATTGAGCATACATTTAGCACATTTTCCAAATAAACTGATCTTGCTTATCTAAACGAATTAGACAATTCTCTGTGTAATGGCTGCCCTCTCCAAAACATGTCAGCATGATTTCATTGTGTAAGTCATCATATGCAAAGTAGTCTACACAATTATCAAAACAGTCCAGGACATAATATTTTAAGAATTTCATTAAACGGTAAATTCATGACAGTGTTTAACAGGCCAAATGATCTTGTAACTTTATTAGTTTGTAGAAAATAATTTTACAACCGTGTATAGTACAGTTTCCTTTGTTATTTAGCTAATTTCTTGACATTTTTTCAAACGACATTCTGTTTTGAGCAATTGCTAGTTGCTTTGGGATTTGTCCATGTTATTTTGAGAATGTTATCTCTGTTTTGAGAAATGAGCCAAACCAATGAGAAACCTGTAATATATGGCCATTACTTTCTGTATGTGAATTTACAGTTAAGAAAGTTACTGATAAATGTCCTTGGTAAATTGTCTGTGTTGTCAAACTTCAAGGGTTTCACTCACTTTTTCATTTTTATACATAGCCGAAATCTGTTAGCTGAACGTAGTCCCATAGTGACAAAACATCTAACCATTTTGACTTGCAGTGCTTACACAATGGCAAAGGGACAATGTATTTTGGGGGTACTGGTGATATATGTGGAGGAGAAATTTAGTTTTGACACACGGGTAAACTGTTTTTGGAGTGATATGAGCATATGATGAGGATTAATGAGGTTATGCTGAACCATCCAGTTTATTTTGACAGAAGGACTAAATGAATGCAAATGAGCAGGATCTATGCCATTTTTATGGTACAGACTATTTATGTGGGAGAAGGATTAGTGCTGATGCAAGAATGAGCTGTTTTGGAAAGTATATGACATTTTGCTAGTTATCTGAACTGTTTTGCAGAAGTGAAAGAATGTTTGGCCAAATAACCCAATGGTTATGGGAATGTCATCTCAGTTTCAAGAAATTAGCCAAACCAATTGAGAAAAACTGTAGTAGAATTTTCAAATGAATGTACCTTGCTGATCTATCCCAATTGGTTGATTCTCAGTGTAATGGTTGTCCTGAAAACACGTCAGCACATTTTCTTCATATAAGTCATCAATGAATGTGTGAATGTCCCATGTGATCATGACGAATCATATGACTGCAACCAGATAATGGTTGAATTACAGTTTTTCTCGATTGGTTTGGCTCATTTCTTGAAACTGAATATTTTGATTTGGCCAAACATTCTTACACTTCTGCAAAACAGTTCAGATAACTAGCAAAATGTCATATACTGTACCTCCCAAAACACCTCATTCTTGCATCAGCACTAAACCGTCTCACATATAAATAGTCAGTACCATCAAAATGGCATAGATCCTTCTCAATTGTTTTGGCAATTGCTTTGTGCTTCCCCACATATATCATCAGTACCCCCAAAATACATTGTCCCTTTGCCATTGTGTAAGCACTGCCAGTCAAAATGGTTAGGTGTTTTATCTACGTTCAGCTAACAGATTTCGACTATGTATAAAAATGAAAAAGTGAGTGAAACCATTGAAGTTTGACAACACAGATTATTTTTACAAGGACATTTATCAGTAACTTTCTTTACTGTAAATTCATATACAGAAAGTAATGCCCATATATCACAGGTTTCTCGTGGGTTTGGCTCATTTCTCAAAACAGAGATAACGTTCTCAAAATAACATGGATAAATGCCAAAGCAACTAGCAATTGTTCAAAACAGAATGTCGTTTGAAAAAATGTCATGAAATTAGCCAAATAACAGAGGAAACTGTAGTATACACGGTTGTAAAAATTATTTTCTACTAACTAGTAAAGTTACAATACCATCTGACCTGTTGAACACTGTCATGAATTTGCTATGTAATGAAATTCTTAAAATATGATGTCCTTGACTGTTTTGGGAATTGCGTAGACCACTTTGCATATGATGACTTACACAATGAAATAATGCTGACGTGTTTTGGAGAGGGCAACCATTAGACTGAGAATTGTCTAATTCGTTTAGATAAGCAAGGTCAATTTATTTGGAAAATGTGCTAAATGTATGCTGAATGTGTCAACTGAAGGGTATTTGTACATATCCATCTGCAGAGATGTACTAAACATCTGAGACATGTACAAAGCATTTGATATCTGATTAAAGCAGTGAAAAATGCCATTCTGTTTTGGGAAATTGCAAGTTGGTTTGGGGATTTGTCCGTGTTGCTTTGAGAATGTCATCTCAGTTTCGAGAGATTAGCCAAACCAATCGAGAAAGCTGTAACGTGTGAATCTCCCATGCCATGTGACCATAACGACTCATGTGAATGCAACCTGGCAATTGTTAGATGCATAAATACCAG
>NC_085877.1:51233325-51238325 GCF_034702125.1 Engraulis encrasicolus
GAATAACACGGCAACTCTGTTGATGTAAGCCTGCGGCAGAAAACACTTCGGGTGTAAAGGTGGATGGGTGTCACGGTTCAAATGGCATTAGGGTGATTCTACTCCGAACCATCGCTTTAAGATACAATATCTATCCCCCATACTAACCTATTACACAAGTGAAACCTTACTTACTGCCTTATCCTTAAGATACAATATCTATCCCCAATACCATTACCCATTACACACTAGTGAAACCATACTTACTAACACATGAGTGAACAGCATCTCTCCCCATAACTAAACCTCGTGTCTCATTTTCCCTCATGACTAAAAAGATACCCACCTCTGTCAATGAATAGCAAAATACTGCGGAATATGAAGTGACACGTTAATAAAGGACCAGATCTGGGATAAGATGGTGTTGAGTTACCCCTATATGGGGTATAGGGGTGTCTGCACAGTAGATGACATTGAGTGTGTGTGTGTGTGTGTGTGTGTGTGTGTGTGTGTGTGTGTGTGTGTGTGTGTGTGTGTGTGTGTGTGTGTGCGTGCGTGTGTGTGTGTGTCTGTGTGTGTAGGAGTGCCCCAGTGGTGTGGTGAATGAAGACACATTTAAGGAGATCTACGCTCAGTTCTTTCCCCAAGGAGGTAACACACACACACACACACAGACACTCAAACACACACACACACACACACACACACACACACACACACACACACACACACACACACACACACACACACACACACACACACACACACACACACACACACACACGTGCATACACTTACCTGTTTTTGCCTCTCAAAACTGGCTTCTGAATGAATCGTGTGTGTGTGTGTGTGTGTGTGTGTGTGTTGTATGCGTGCATGTGTGTGTGTGTGTTAATGTGTGTATTGCTGTGTGTGTGTGTGTGTGTGTGTGTGTGTGTGTGTGTGTGTGTGTGTGTGTGTGTGTGTGTGTGTGTGTGTGTGTGTGTATTTCAGATGCCTCCATGTATGCTCATTTCCTCTTCAACGCTTTTGACTCGGATCATAACGGCTGCGTCAGCTTTGAGGTGAGTGGCCTGAACACACACACACAAACGCACACACACACACACACGCACACACACACACACACGCGCACACATGCGCACACACGCGCACACACACACACACTGTGCAAGCAGTACTGTAACGAGGGGCAGCACTGTAACGAGGGGCAGCAGCAGTGTAACGAGGGGCAGCAGCAGTGTAACGAGGGGCAGCAGCAGTGTAACGAGGGGCAGCAGCAGTGTAACGAGGGGCAGCAGTGTAACGAGGGGCAGCAGCAGTGTAACGAGGGGCAGCAGCAGTGTAACGAGGGGCAGCAGTGTAACGAGGGGCAGCAGTGTAACGAGGGGCAGCAGCAGTGTAACGAGGGGCAGCAGCACTGTAACGAGGGGCAGCAGCAGTGTAACGAGGGGCAGCAGCAGTGTAACGAGGGGCAGCAGTGTAACGAGGGGCAGCAGTGTAACGAGGGGCAGCAGCAGTGTAACGAGGGGCAGCACTGTAACGAGGGGCAGCAGCACTGTAACGAGGGGCAGCAGCAGTGTAACGAGGGGCAGCAGCAGTGTAACGAGGGGCAGCAGCAGTGTAACGAGGGGCAGCAGTGTAACGAGGGGCAGCAGTGTAACGAGGGGCAGCAGTGTAACGAGGGGCAGCAGCAGTGTAACGAGGGGCAGCAGCAGTGTAACGAGGGGCAGTAGTGTAACGAGGGGCAGCAGCAGTGTAACGAGGGGCAGCAGTGTAACGAGGGGCAGCAGTGTAACGAGGGGCAGCAGTGTAACGAGGGGCAGCAGTGTAACGAGGGGCAGCAGCAGTGTAACGAGGGGCAGCAGCAGTGTAACGAGGGGCAGCACTGTAACGAGGGGCAGCAGCAGTGTAACGAGGGGCAGCAGCAGTGTAACGAGGGGCAACTGCAGTGTAACGAGGGGCAGCAGCACTGTAACGAGGGGCAGCAGCAGTGTAACGAGGGGCAGCAGCAGTGTAACGAGGGGCAGCAGCACTGTAACGAGGGGCAGCAGCACTGTAACGAGGGGCAGCAGTGTAACGAGGGGCAGCAGCAGTGTAACGAGGGGCAGCAGTGTAACGAGGGGCAGCAGCAGTGTAACGAGGGGCAGCAGCAGTGTAACGAGGGGCAGCAGTGTAACGAGGGGCAGCAGCAGTGTAACGAGGGGCAGCAGCACTGTAACGAGGGGCAGCAGTGTAACGAGGGGCAGCAGCACTGTAACGAGGGGCAGCAGCAGTGTAACGAGGGGCAGCAGTGTAACGAGGGGCAGCAGCAGTGTAACGAGGGGCAGCAGTGTAACGAGGGGCAGCAGTGTAACGAGGGGCAGCAGCACTGTAACGAGGGGCAGCAGCAGTGTAACGAGGGGCAGCAGTGTAACGAGGGGCAGCAGCAGTGTAACGAGGGGCAGCACTGTAACGAGGGGCAGCAGCACTGTAACGAGGGGCAGCAGTGTAACGAGGGGCAGCAGTGTAACGAGGGGCAGCAGCAGTGTAACGAGGGGCAGCACTGTAACGAGGGGCAGCAGCAGTGTAACGAGGGGCAGCAGCAGTGTAACGAGGGGCAGCAGTGTAACGAGGGGCAGCAGCAGTGTAACGAGGGGCAGCAGTGTAACGAGGGGCAGCAGCAGTGTAACGAGGGGCAGCAGCAGTGTAACGAGGGGCAGCAGCAGTGTAACGAGGGGCAGCACTGTAACGAGGGGCAACAGCACTGTAACGAGGGGCAGCAGTGTAACGAGGGGCAGCAGTGTAACGAGGGGCAGCAGTGTAACGAGGGGCAGCAGTGTAACGAGGGGCACCAGCAGTATAACGAGGGGCAGCAGTGTAACGAGGGGCACCAGCAGTATAACGAGGGGCAGCAGTGTAACGAGGGGCAGCAGCAGTGTAACGAGGGGCACCAGCACTGTAACGAGGGGCAGCAGCAGTGTAACGAGGGGCAGCAGTGTAACGAGGGGCAGCAGCAGTGTAACGAGGGGCACCAGCACTGTAACGAGGGGCAGCAGTGTAACGAGGGGCAGCAGCAGTGTAACGAGGGGCAGCAGCAGTGTAACGAGGGGCAGCAGCACTGTAACGAGGGGCAGCAGCAGTGTAACGAGGGGCAGCAGCAGTGTAACGAGGGGCAGCAGCAGTGTAACGAGGGGCAGCAGCAGTGTAACGAGGGGCAGCAGTGTAACGAGGGGCAGCAGCAGTGTAACGAGGGGCAGCAATGTAACGAGGGGCAGCAGTGTAATGAGGGGCAGCAGCAGTGTAACGAGGGGCAGCAGCACTGTAACGAGGGGCAGCAGTGTAACGAGGGGCAGCAGCAGTGTAACGAGGGGCAGCAGTGTAACGACGGGCAGCACTGTAACAAGGGGCAGCAGCAGTGTAACGAGGGGCAGCAGTGTAACGAGGGGCAGCAGCAGTGTAACGAGGGGCAGCAGTGTAACGAGGGGCAACAGCACTGTAACGAGGGGCAGCACTGTAACGAGGGGCAGCAGCAGTGTAACGAGGGGCAGCAGTGTAACGAGGGGCAGCAGTGTAACGAGGGGCAGCAGCAGTGTAACGAGGGGCAGCAGCAGTGTAACGAGGGGCAGCAGTGTAACGAGGGGCAGCAGCACTGTAACGAGGGGCAGCAGCAGTGTAACGAGGGGCAGCAGCACTGTAACGAGGGGCAGCAGCAGTGTAACGAGGGGCAGCAGCAGTGTAACGAGGGGCAGCAGCAGTGTAACGAGGGGCAGCAGTGTAACGAGGGGCAGCAGCAGTGTAACGAGGGGCAGCAGCAGTGTAACGAGGGGCAGCAGCAGTGTAACGAGGGGCAGCAGTGTAACGAGGGGCAGCAGTGTAACGAGGGGCAGCAGCAGTGTAACGAGGGGCAGCAGCAGTGTAACGAGGGGCAGCAGCAGTGTAACGAGGGGCAGCAGCACTGTAACGAGGGGCAGCAGCAGTGTAACGAGGGGCAGCAGTGTAACGAGGGGCAACAGCACTGTAACGAGGGGCAGCAGTGTAACGAGGGGCAGCAGCAGTGTAACGAGGGGCAGCAGCAGTGTAACGAGGGGCAGCAGCAGTGTAACGAGGGGCAGCAGTGTAACGAGGGGCAACAGCACTGTAACGAGGGGCAGCAGCAGTGTAACGAGGTGCAGCAGCAGTGTAACGAGGGGCAGCAGTGTAACGAGGGGCAGCAGCAGTGTAACGAGGGGCAGTACAGTTACAATCCAAACCCTTTGACATCATAGAAGCAGACACAGATGGTCTCTCCGGTACACATAGTGTATACACACACACACACGCACACACGTATGTGTGTGTGTTCGGTTAAAGTATTTAGTGTGTGTGTGTGCGTGCATGTGTGTGTGTGTGCGTGTGTGTGTGTGTTGGTGTGTGTGTGTCTACAGGATTTTGTGATGGGCATGTCTGTTCTGCTTCGTGGTTCGGTCCAAGAGAAACTAAATTGGGCTTTTAATCTTTACGACATCAACAAGGACGGATACATTACTAAAGAGGTGCACACACACACACACACACACGCTATATTTCTCGAACACTGTGTAGTAACTATATGCAACATGACCATGACTAAATGTGAATGTGTGTGTGTGTGTGTGTGTGTGTCTGCATGTGTGTGTATGTGTGAGTGTGCATGTGTGTGTGTGTGTGTGTGTGTGTGTGTGTGTGTGTGTGTGTGTGTGTAGGAGATGTTGGATATTATGAAGGCTATATATGACGTGTGTGTGTGTGTGTGTGTGTGTGTGTGTGTGTGTGTGTGTGTGTGTGTGTGTGTGTGTGTGTGTGTGTGTGTGTGTGTGTGTGTGTGTGTGTGTGTGTAGGAGATGCTGGACATTGTGAAAGCTATATTTGACATGATGTGTGTGTGTGTGTGTGTGTGCGCGTAGGAGATGTTGGATATTATGAAGGCTATATATGACGTGTTTGTATGTGTGTGTGTGTGTGTGTGTGTGTGTGTGTGTGTGTGTGTGTGTGTGTGTGTATGTGTGTGTCTGTGTGTGTGT
>NC_085877.1:51240825-51245825 GCF_034702125.1 Engraulis encrasicolus
ACATGGATTCAAGACACCAACACAAGACGTCATCAAACTACATCACAACACACAGACACATGGATTCAAGCCACCAGGGAGACGAGACAAGACCCCAAGACAAAGAGGATTTAAGCCAACAACGTTTTGGGTGTGATGGGTGGTTGTCTTGTGTCATTACATTTCATTATTATTATTTTTTATTATAGTTGTTAATCTAAATTTACTGCACATTGTGCTCCGCATCTTGTATGAATTGTGCTATACAAATACAGTTATTACTATTATTATTATCATTATTAGACAGCAAGGATCCAAGTACTGAGGGATACATGGCTGTTTATGGTGCTGGTATGGATTCTGGTGGTGGGTGGTGATGGGTGATGGGTGATGGGTGGTGATGGGGGATGGTGATGGTGGGTGGTGATGGGTGGTGATGGGGGATGGTGATGGTGGGTGGTGAGTGGTGGTGATGGTGGTGATGGTGGGTGTTGGGTGCTGGTTGTGTGTTTTGGGTGCTGGGTGCTGGTTGTTTGTTTTGGGGCTCATCAATGTGTGTATTTCTCACCCCTCCATCCTGCTAATGTTTTGATATGTTATGTTACCTGACGAAGACCGGCTGAGGTCAAAACGTTGTGTTCAATAAATCGGTGAGCAGCAACAGTGTGCGGATTTTTCTTTCTTCTTTTACAAATGTTTTGTTATGGACCATTATTACAATATTATTGTGGATTAATATTACAGTGTTATACTGGATTAATATTACAGTGTTATACTGGATTACTATTACAGTGTTATTGTGGATTAATATTACATTGTTATTATGGATTAATATTACAGTGTTATACTAGATTATTATGTCTCGATAGAACACTGAAGTCAGTCTGGGTAACTGAGATAAAGCATTGTGGGTAATGTTATATACATGGGTTCTCAGTGTTTATCAACGTAATATTATAAGGAGAGGCAAGACACTGGCAGCCAACCATGTGAGCAATTTTTTTGACCGACAGATGTTTCCAACAATCAGAGGTTGAGTTGTGCGCGCAGTCAGGTTATAAACAAAATCTAGAACCCATGTATAGTCCAACAATTAGATAGTAGCCACAGAGATTCTTTAAGTATAGAGATATGCCAACATAATAGGTTTCTATGGGCACCTAACATGACCAGGTTCCGGTCTGCCTAAAGGGGCGTGTCATAATGCTCCTAGCATTGAATAGAACAGTCCTCAGGTCTGCCTAGGTCTGCCTAAAGGGGGATTCCCCCCCAATAATAGAACCCGGAAACAATGGGCCAATGGAACCTCTCTCTCTCTACTCTCTCTGGTAGCCACGTCCTCTCCTGATCAGGTTTTATGGGTAAAGGAGAGGATTATGGGTAAAAGTGGTTTATCCAAATGAGGCGCTGAGCTGGGAGACATTACTGTAATATGATATTGGATACCAGTTAGATACTGCAACACTGTAATATGATATTGGATACCATTTAGATACTGCAACACTGTAATATGATATTGAACACCAGTTAGATACTGCAACACTGTAATCTGATATTGGATACCAGCCAGATACTGCAACACTGTAATATGATACCAGTTAGATACTGCAACACTGTAATATGATATTGGATACCAGCCAGATACTGCAACACTGTAATATGATATTGGATACCATTTAGATACTGCAACACTGTAATATGATATTGGATACCAGCCAGATACTGCAACACTGTAATATGATATTGGATACCATTTAGATATATAATAGTTAGGTTTATTATATTGCAACATTGTAATATGATGATATTGTCCAACAGTTAGTACAGCACTGTAATATGTTATGTCTCTGATCAGTTACTGCACTCCAGCAGCACCTTGTGGTATAGATCACTTACTGCACTGCAGCACCATCTAGTGGGAGACATCAGTAACTGCACTCCACCAGCACCTGGTGCTCAGTCTGGAAACTACACTGAAGAAACTTTGAAACAAGCAAACACACACACACATGCATGCACAGACACACAGACACACAGACACGCACACACACACACACACGCACAGACACACACACACACACACACACACACACACACACACACACACACACACACACACACACACAAATCACCTACACCACATACATTCAACAGGCTCATTCAGTCCAATTCAGTCTGGGCTGATTCTCCAATCCACATACTGTGTTCCATTGTCATCACTGGGATGAGGAGTAGAGTAAGTTTATTAAAGAGTGTTTATGTATCATAGCAGAATAAACTCAATAAAGCTTCTCACATCAGGATCCATGTGTGTTTATGTGTGTCTCTCTGTGTGTCTGTGTGTGTGTGTGTGTGTGTGTGTGTGTGTGTGTGTGTGTGTGTGTGTGTGTGTGTGTGTGTGTGTGTGTGTGTGTGTGTGCGCGCGCGCGTGTGTGTGTGTGTGTGTGTGTAATAAAATACAGACATATGGCTTCTCATATAATCAAAAGAAAGTTTAATGAATTAAACAAAGTGTTTAGTCTTTTTATACCAGTCAGATACTGCAGCACTGTAATGTGATATTTGACACCATTCAGATACTGTTGCAGAATAATTACTTAATTACTAAGATCTTATAAAACATTCTATACAAACCACATGATGATATCTTACACCAGTTCGATAATTGATTGGCAGTTGATTGAACTGTCAGTAAGATATTATAAAACAGTCTGCACTACATTATGATATTTTACACCAGGGGTCCCCAACCTTTCTGGGTCTGAGGGCTACCAAGGGCTATCCAAGGGCTACCGAGGGCTACCCGAGGGCTTCTGAGGGCTATCCGAGGGCTACTTTTGTTCAAAATCCTCTACTGATGTCTTGGCATCATTCTCAAATCACACTATTATTGAATGATAATTTACTTCTAGGCTATAAAGAATAAATAATCACATATTTAAATCAAGAAAAGCATTAACTGTGACTAAAATCTGGTAGTGGTCACTGTTTATATACATCCTTGGTGGGCAACTCAGAAGCTCCTGGAGGGCTACCTGGCGCCCTCGGGCACAACGTTGGTGACACCTGTTTTACACCTAGCCTGAGTATCATCCTCCGTAGTGACCGCGCTAGCTCAATACTTTCGCTTGCTGACCACGGAGTCTGACCCTGCAGCCACCCCCGGCAGTTGGAAATTATCTCACTTAATGAGGGAATTAGCCTTTCGCAAAACCCCTCCCACAAACGGCCGCCAACCAATCTGAGCTCAGCAACGGTAACTAAGGAGTGTAGAACTTGTCGAGGTCCGTCAAAAACCTATGATTTCAGGGAGACATACAACGTGTGCCTATGGCACCGTCAGGGTCCGACACCATCTGAAGATTAATTAGGACCTCATTTTTTCACTTTCCCGAAGCAAAAACCTCAAGCAGACTGAACAGGGATGGATTAAGCCATGTGAAGGCTATTAGCTCCAGGTGATCATATTTAAAATTAGCAGGCTAACTGTGCAATCGTCTTGTTTGCTAATATAGCCCCCTTCCCCCTTGCATTTAGCTGGCAGAAAACGTACCCTAAACAAATAATCAATGCATCGCTCAGACTTAAGGACAATATTATATGATATTATAGTATTGGATCCACGGCATTATGATTCAAATTTTATTGGGAAACTACTAGTTGCGTTGTTTAATATGCGCCAAATGCACAGCCCACGGAGCAGCCCCCACCCTCTCTCCTTCCCAGTTTGTGTCTGTGTATATGCGTCGAGTGTGACAGCAAAAAAAAGTAACACTGAAATGGGGCTGCGCTTGTTCCAACCTTGTTATGAAGATATTAACTGTCAACTAAAACCATTAAAGTGAACAGAAGAGAAACGCCCAGTGTGACTGCCCAAGAGCTGCGCAGTGTCAGTGCCGAAAACCCTTCAAAGGTCTTGGCGGACGGCAATGTCCCAGTTTACACCAAGCACTATCAAATGTCCTGGTTACAGACATCACATCGCCATCATCAAGTTGTTGTATTTCAGTTGAAAGAGGGCTTGGGGAGGGGCTTAGACTATCAGCGAGCCTATTGGCTGTTCATATACTGAACGAATATCTGAATTCCAACTGCCAGGGGTGGCTGCAGGGTCAGACTCCGTGGTCAGCAAGCGAAAGTATTGAGCTAGCGCGGTCACTACGGAGGATGATACTCAGGCTATTTTACACCATTCACATAGTGCAACACTGTAATACATCACATTACATTACATTACACTACATTACATTATGTTACACTACATTACATTACATTACATTACATTACATTACACTACATTACACTACACTACATTACACTACATTACACTACACTACATTACACTACATTACACTACATTACACTACACTACATTCACATAGTGCAACACTGTAATACATTACATTACATTACATTACACTCAGCTGATACTTCTATCCAGGGCAAATTTAGTTATCTACAGGGTATTTGTTACAGTCCCAGGAGCAGTGTGGAATTAGGTGCCTTGGTACAGGGTATTGGTTACAGTCCCTGGAGCAGTGTGGGGTTAGGTGCCTTGGTACAGGGTATTGGTTACAGTCCCTGGAGCAGTGTGGGGTTAGGTGCCTTGGTACAGGGTATTGGTTACAGTCCCTGGAGCAGTGTGGGGTTAGGTGCCTTGGTACAGGGTATTTGTTACAGTCCCAGGAGCAGTGTGGGGTTAGGTGTCAAGTTCAAGGGCACTTCAGCCATGGATGGAGGTGTAGGAAGAGGTAAGGGTGGGATTCGAACCTGCAACCCTCTGATCTTGAGACCACCTCACTGACCATTAGGCCACGGCTGCCCCACAGTCACCAGTCAGACAATAAAGGGTGTGTGAGGCACTAAGATATACTACATTTAGGGTCTTGCGCTGGGTCTTGCGCTGCGTACAGACTGGAAAAAGAAAAAGGAAAATATCAAACATTTTAGATTTATTTGGATTCCTCATCATCAGCTGATTCCATATGTACAATATGAACGATCTAGAAGAAGGAATTGGA
>NC_085877.1:51253325-51303325 GCF_034702125.1 Engraulis encrasicolus
CTGCAGCTGAGGCTTTGCTCCAAGCTGGACGGTGAGCATTTAGTCCCAGACCTCCTCTTCCATGCTGGACATGTCCCACGATGTCCGCATGCTTGAGGGCTGTCACAGCCTCCTCAACAGCTTGAGCTGGTCTCCATTTGCGGCCTGCTGTGATGGCTGGGGCGTTCTTGCTCACCATCAGGTCTTTGGACTCAGTCAGCATCACCTGGAGTCTTGTCTTGGCGCACTTGAATTCCTCCGTAAGACTGGTGAGCGGCAGTCTGAGGAGGCAATCTCCATAGAGGGCGGTGGATGTCAAGCAGCGTGGGACTCCCAACCACTTCTTTATGTAGTTGGAGATTCCCTTCTCCATCCTTTCAACTGTTGAGATAGGCACCTCATACAGTGTGAGAGGCCACAGCACCCGGGGAAGCAGGCCAAACTGTAGGCACCAGATCTTCAGCTTCCCAGGAAGCTCTGTGTTTTCAATGGCTTGTACTCCATCGTGTATGTCCCTCTGTAGTTGTGCTACCTGCTCCTTATCCCTCAGGCTCGCATCAAACCACCTCCCAAGGCTCTTGACTGGCCGCTCAGAAACCGTAGGAATTGGTTCCTCCCCGATGAAGAACTTGAGGTCTGACAGCACTCCCTTGACAATTGAAATGCTGCGAGACTTAGATGGTTTTATCCTCATACGGGCCCAACTGATGTTCTCCTGTAGCTTCCTGAGCAGACGTCTGGTACATGGTACTGTGGTTGTTAGCGTTGTGATGTCATCCATGTATGCCCTGAGCGGAGGGAGCCGGGCACTGGGGTTGAGCCTTTGTCCACTGACCACCCATTTGGAGGTTCGGATGATTACCTCCATTGCCATCGTGAAGGCCAAGGGAGAGACTGTGCAGCCTGCCATTATGCCGACCTCCAGGCATTGCCAAGTGGTGGTAAACTCTGTGGTGGTGAAACAAAACTGCAGGTCTTGGAAATAGGATTTAACCAAAGCTGTAATATGTCCAGGGATGTGGAAGAATTCGAAGGCAGTCCAAAGGAGCTCATGTGGCACTGATCCAAACGCGTTGGCCAGGTCAAGAAAGACGACGTGTAGATCATCTTTCCTTGCCTTTGCTGCCTGAATCTGGTGCCAGATCATGCTGGAGTGTTCCAAGCATCCAGGGAAGCCTGATATGCCTGCTTTCTGTACAGATGTATCTATGTACTGGTGGTTAAGCAGGTATGCAGAGATTCTCTGGGCCATCACCGAAAAGAACATCTTGCCTTCTACGTTAAGTAGAGAGATTGGTCGAAACTGGCTGATGGTTTCTGCCTCTTTCTCTTTTGGGATTAGGACACCTCCTGCCCTCCGCCACACTTTGGGAATGGTCTTCTTCTGCCATATCGTCCTCATCAACTTCCAAAGAAACCTTAGGACATCAGGTGTGTTTTTGTACAGCTTGTACGGTATCCCATTTGGTCCTGGGGCTGACGCCGTCCTTGCTCGGTGGACCACCCTTTCCACCTCTTTCCAAGTCGGGGGGCCAACGTCGCACTGATGTTCTGGGGGTGCGATTGGTGGGATATCTGCAGGAATTGCGAGATGTTCATGCCGTTTTGGATCAGAGTGTATGCTCCTGAAGTGGTCCTCCACGTCTCTTTTAGTTGTTTTTAGGGATCCACTTTTCTCACTTGAGAAAAGGCCTTTCAGGAATGCATAAGGATCTTTGTAGAACCTTGTTCTAGTGCGTTCTTTCTTCCTTCTGCGCTTCCTCAAGGTCTCCGCTTTGCGTAGAGATGTTAGCCGGATTTTGATGTCCATTTGGAGTGCGTTGATGCCTTCCTTTTCTACGTCTGTGGACTTTCTCCATACCTTCTTGAGCTGTCTCCTTTCCTGGACCAGACGCTTTATCTCCTGCTGTCTCCTCGATGTAACCAGGTTAATAGCTTGTTTAGACAACCTTTTCATGATATGCTAATTTTTTTAGATGGAAATTTTGGGTTTTCATGAGCTGTATGCCAAAATCATCAATATTAAAACAAAACAAGACCTGAAATATTTCAGTTGGTGTGCAATGAATGTAAAACATATGAAAGTTCATTTTTGTATCATTACATTATGGGGAAAAAATGAACTTTAACACAATATGCTAATTATTTGAGAAGGACCTGTAGGCCTATAGATATTTTGTAAACGCATGGGTCTACTTTGTATTATTATTCAGTGTCTCTTCTGGAGGTCGGTATCTTAATTTGCAAACCAGATATTTGGTGCCAGTTTCTCGACCTAAGATGGATGCTACAAGAAAAGTAACCAGATGGCAGTAAAACGCCTGCGAATTATTCCATGTGTGATCCACTCGAAAAATGAAACCAAGCTGTGTTATCCCATTCGTCCACAACGGGGGAAAATTGAAAAGCATGGGCACCAAGGGCGAAACTTTGATTTTGACATTGGTGGGAACACAAAAGTGCTCCAAGACAAAGATTCCAGAAACTTTTTTGCATTATCAATCATAGGTTCATGTCATGCAGATGTAGGCTAGGGCACGGTGAATGTGGTCATTGATCCACGTCGATTTATAAGCACGAGCGGTGCTGTCCCCATAGCCCATTTGTTTCAAACGTGTATGACGCGCAATGCCGATTTAATGGCACGCTTTCAAAGACGTTGATTATTGAGAACGGAGAACGAGACAGGGAATAGGGTAGAGGTAGGCCTAGGTGAAATTAAAGGGATAGTTCGGGATTTTTGACATGAATCTGTATGGCATCCCCATCACCAGTGTTATGCATTGACACTGACTTACCCCCGGCAGCATCCTGTGGGCAGAGTTCTCGTCCAGTTTTGGTCCAGGCGAAAGTAGTCCGGCAGGTTTGCTGGACCCATAAAAATAAAACGTTTCTCTTCCAAAAACATTGTGTTCAAAAGAGTGATATTTTTGAATCCCATAAAGGTTGTCAAACAAAAAGTCACATATCGTAATCAGTTGGCACTATTTTCTCTCAGTTCACTTCGTATCAGTGCGCGCCGTCATTCTGACAGCGATCCAACTTTTCTAGCTAACTTCAGTGCAGTGCTTACGACTTAGCTACAAACAGGTAACGCCAACGAGCTAGCTTTATAGCTAGCCAAGTTCAGTAGGCTCTGCGATATTTTCAAACATTTATATCAAGCTGTGTGTGTAAACATGGTGAAGGCTTGCAATTATCCAGGTTGTGGCAACAAGGATGATGGCGAATCGACTCTCAGTTTCCATCGCTTCCCTGTGATGGACGTTGCACTCAGGCAACTGTGGCTACTCTCTTTGGGATACCATATTGACACCAGAATGGCGAAAATAAAAAAGCTTCGCATTTGCAGTGCGCACTTCAGCGACGATGACTATGTGCCATCGTGCCCAGGACAGAAGAAAAGGATGTTGAAGAGATCTGCTGTTCCTGCACCGGTAATAAAACTAGGTTACTAATGATTTTTTAATGTAGCATCCGTGCGTATCCTAACGGTGATGTATAGGGTTATGCCAAAGCAATATTGAGAAAATTGATCATAAAACATAACAATCAATCACTCAGTGCAATACCACCCGTAATGCTTACTAAACATAATATCTGGGCTGTTGTTTCAACTGTCTGCAACTATGCTTACGTTGACGTGTGGATGTTGTATTGGTGCATACTCCATGTTTTCAATCAGTGTAGAATCTAGGCTAGCATAACAAGACAAACTGGGCTGCGTCCCAGCTACTAGAAGTAGCAGGGACGTCCGGAGGTTTTTTATTTTATTTGTATGTTTACTGTTTTGGGCGCAAAGGGACTTCCATTTTGACCCCTCTGCGTCTTCCTCGAACACAAGTGTTTTGTACGCTGGTGTTCCCTTGTTTAGTCGATGAGTCAGATTAGTCAGTAGGTGTCTGTGTTCTGCTGTCGTCTGCCATGAGCATCGAGCCTCGAGCGAAGCCCTGTCTTTCATAAAATAGCATACGGTATGGCAGCTGTTTGCACGAGTGTCATTTGGAAACAAGTCAAAACAGGACACGAAGAACACGAAGTTCTTACTTTGAAAGGCTTTGAATTGGCTATATGTTTTGCCCACTCTGAAAACAGAAAATGTTTCTTAGTGGAATTATTGTAACATATCTGTCATTGTTGTAGGAAGTGAATGCTGATGTTACTGTTGGTGTTTCTAAAACCTGACTGAGATTCCTGTTCCCACAATGCAAAAAATTATGTTTTCAAAGGCGTGCGCTCCTGTTGGAATGGCTGAAATTGCTCAATCTGAGGCCGCAACCCCCGCAGATGAAGAGCCATTGTTTCAGTCATCCCCCCTGAAGTCCAGATTGGACCAGGAACAGTGCCGGATGGTGCTCACCAGCCCAGCTGAGGCAGGTCCAAGCAGGAAACCATCAGCTTCTGGAATATATATTGCCCGGTCTCCGACCTGGAGACTGTCACAGGTAAGCCCATATTTATATGTAGTCTGAATAGAAAGGTAATGATTTGACATTGTCAATATACTGAGCATGAGGCCCTTTGCACACTATAAACAAGTGCGGCCAGTCAGTCAATTTACTCTACTTTGCTTTCTCTCTATTCTTTTTCTATATCATAGTCAGAAAACCAAAGCTCAGCAGCTGCATCTGAGTCCCTGGATAACACAATGGCTCCCATAGAGACACATAGACAGAGATGACAGCACATTCCTTCCTTTGAGCAGTGAGGGCACATCCACAAGATCATCTTCCTCCGACAACATTGCGGGAGCAGAAAGGAGAGATGACTGGTCTGAAAGGAAGTGGATAGTGAACGAGTCATGCCTAATGGATCTGTTCACAACTTGTCACACATGCGGGGTATCCATTTGTGAGAAGAAGATCACCAGCCGTGGATCAAAAATCAAAATAGAATCGACATGCATCAATCACCATACAGGAGTGTGGCAGTCCTGTCCTGATGTCCGTGGAATACCTGAGAACAATCTGGTATCCTCAGCAACCATTATTTTCACAGGAACAACACAGAATGAAATTGAAGAGTGGGCTGATCTTCTGAATTTGCAACTGCCAAAGAAGACCTCATACTACTCACTACAATCCACCTATATGATACCTGTTATTCACGAAGCCTATACTGAGATGCAAGAGGAGATTTTGTCAGAACTCCAGGAAACAGTAGCTGCTGGTGGACACACAGATATCTGTGGTGATGCAAGGTGGGTATTCCCATAGCGGATCATACAGTATATGTAGTTAGTTGTCCTCTTACATTGTAATTCATATCAAATCATGTTAGCCATCACTCCACAAGTAACTTCCTTGTTTGTCATCCACAGATCTGATTCCCCCGGTTACAGTGCCAAATACACCTGTTACAGCTTTATGGATGATGCAACAAAGAAAGTCATCATGTCGGATCTAATTCAGGTAAAGTATGAACAGTTTTGCCAAGTAAGTTATTGAGTGTGTTTTATCACTATGTTTTGCTTTTTGCAGTCCTCTCTGCAGGTTTGTTCTGTATTTCCTGTTACATTGATCATTACAGGTATAGGAGGCAACCAGTTCACCGGCAATGGAGCCTGTTGGTTTCCGGAGGGGCCTGGATCGTCTGCTGGACTCCGGCCTTGGTGTTGACGTGGTTACTACTGACCGGGCTCCATCAATTCGGAAGATCATGAGGGAGTCCTATCCAGAGCTTAGGCATCAATTTGACCCATGGCATGTGGCAAAAGGTACCATTACTTGGACAGTATACACTGCTTTATTATGTGAAATATTCACGTTTGAACCTTTGCATATGAAAATAAAACATGCAAAGATGTTGAATAATTGAAAGTGTATTGTAATGTTATTACAGTTGAAAAAATATTTCATCAGGTTTTGCTTTTTCATTTTATTTTTTTATCCATTAATTAGGTGTGAAGAAGAAGGCAACTGCATTGGCGAGGAAGAAGGAAAACCGGGACCTGCAGCCATGGATCAAGTCTCTGGGCAATCACTTCTGGTAGTCGTGCAGTTCTTGCGGTGGCGATGAGAAGGTGATGGTCATAGACATGTTGTTGCATGAATTTGCCACGCTGTCATAATGATGTTTTGCCTTGTTAAAACCAACACTGGTCCAAAACAGAAAAGGAACACCACAACAATGCAATGTAATTTCAAATTACTTACACTTCTATGATACCAGCCTATTCAGTTCGGAAGCAACACTCATTGTGAATCCGTCTTTTCTACTCTTGAAAAAATGTAACAAGCAAAGGTTCAAGATTAGGGATAAAAAAATGCAAGCCTTCATAGCTGATGATGATCTATACAAAAGCATGTTCAAATGTGCATACTCTGTGTCAAAAATGTTCCAGAGAAAATTGCTAAGCAGTTTCCAATTGTCCTCAAATAGGAGTTGAAACACCGCTGGACATCTATCCTTTACCATGTGTGTGGTATCCACCGTTGGGAAGAAAATGAGCAGGAGTACAGATGTCGCCACGACGACCTCAGCGAGGACCAACAGCGGCGAAAAAAATGGCTGGAGAAGGGATGTCCTGCCTGGAACGCTCTGAAGAGTGTTGTACTTGACAAAAATCTTTTGAGAGACCTAAGTCAATTGACTTTGTTCAAGCATACAGGTATGTGTGGATAAACTTGTGAGCAATAGTTTGAATACAGTTACACGAGTAGTAATACCTCTAAGGGAAATATTTCAGTGTGTCACCTTTCCTTTGAAGTTTTGCATGATTGTAAACACTGTACCACTGTACTTTTTGTCTTTCAGGGGCCCTTGAAGTCTTTCACAGCTCTATGCTGAAGTACGCTGAGAAGAGGCGCCATTTCACGTATGTCTCCATGCAAGCAAGGCTCCAGCTGAGTATCATTGACCACAACCACAGTGTTGGTCGTCAGCATGCCTGTACTCGATCTGGTGAGCATGCTAACACACACACACACAGCTCTGGAAAGAAATACCATTTCAAAAATGTATTATTGTTTTACTACTTATTTACAGTATGTATTGCAGTAAAACAACTTGTTTACTTATGTAAGCTAGTGAAATGTCTCATTTATTTGCAGAAAATGCCAAAAGGTCAAAATCAAAAGATGTAATGTATCAGATCTCAAAAAAAATGCAAATAACGCAAGGAATTCAATTGAAATTCCACAATAGAAGGGTTGGCGCTGACACTTTTGAAGTGGTATCTGTCTTTCTGTTCATGCACGCACACCTGAAAGAAATATGTCTGCGCCTGAGCCTGGCTGGTGCTCAAGGTAAAAAAATAAAAGTACTAACGTCAGTTCTGGCCAGGCCATGGTAGTCAAGAAGCTTGCCGCCCTCCCCTTCATCTCATTCATTCCTAATTGATCCTGGTGCATTCCCTCAGCTGATAATCTTTCTTCCCAGCCATTGGCCACACAGCTTCGGCACGCCTTTTTTAATTCTATCCACTTCCTCTCAGCTGTATGTTGTTCAGTTTTTGCTACCCACCGCTCCCCTGCTCCACCTTGTCGTGTATAATGTGACATGTTCTCTGTCACGTCGTTTGGCTCTGTTCATGGGGGGTTATCTCTCGCCCTGTCCTGCTGGGGTAAGCATTCCCTAAACTGCTGCTGCCCCCTGACTCAATGCATTTCCATGCTGCTAATGGAAATGGGGGGGTTCCTCCAAACAGCTATACCGCCAAATGTAATTCATAATTTCAATATAAGAAATTTCATTTATATTTTTCTCTTGTGTTTCTTGACTGAAATGGTTCTGACAGAACTATAGTTATGACGACCTGGAACCGAACCAATTAGGATTACAGTAATCATAATGCTAGTCATATTTAGTATAAGTATAGTAATATTTGTTTGAGCTCAGATTTATGTAATTTTCATATAGATGACTTTCATGTTATAACTTTGTTCTTTGTATGTTAGTTACAGCTTTTTTTACTATCATTCCTCAAGTCATGGGCCACACAAATCACAGTATGTAATGGACATAAACTATCCTCATCATTCTTGTGTTACTCTTCTTATTCCCAGGACAGAAAAAGTACAATGTCATTCACTCAAGGCAATCAAACCAGTGGGTTGCAAGAAAGCTGTATGAGCCAACAACGCAGGAGTTTCGTAAAGGATTGGTGGAACGGGTCATTCGACGGCGGCTTGACAAGAATGTGAGGATTGGAGATCCTGCTTTCTTCATCCATCCTCCTGTCAGCATACCAGCCAACATCGCCCCCAAAGCCGAACAAGACCGACTTGGTAGCAGAACATGAATCCCGTTTTCCAACTGAACCTACTGGTGATACAGATGTTGACGTTTGAGACTGAAAAAAAAAACTTTCTTGTGATTGTCTTTTGTCGTTGTTTTTCTTCTTTCTTTTCATTATTTCCCCCCCATTTTCTCATAACTGTTATTGTAATGGAAGCGTAATCAAAACCATTACAACTCTGCCCTACAAAGCAAAAAGGCAGTAACTGCATTGCCATTTACAATGAGCTACTATGACTTTAATGCCATATACATCAAAGTCCAAAGTTAAATAAAATGATTGATCTTCAAAAAAGTTGGTAATATAAAGTAACAAAACTGTCACATGGCAATAATCTCCCAAAAAAACACTTCAACCAGATTGCAGTACCATTTTAAAGTCAACTGACTCAGTTTTGAGCTCTGCACAGTTACTGCCTTTTTGCTTTGTAGGGCAGAACTGATGTCTTGGGGAACATAGTTTTATTTTTTTTAAATGTATGTACATAGTTCTTTAGTCATTTTTAGTCTAAGTAATTTCTAACATTTGTAGTGTAAAATAACTTCTAGAAAATCAGAAAAACAGTAGAAAATGTAGAAAAACAGTCAAAATTATATAAGTAAAACATCTACAATGTGTGAATTAAAATATTTAAAACAATTGCTGTGCATCCACTGACTCCTTGAAACCTGCATATTGCCCAGTTGGTGATGGATAGGTTCTTCTGATTAGCTCCACCACACAGGAAGGAAGAACTCTCCTGTTGCCTGGACCAAGCTTCTCTCCTTGTAAACCCCATTCCAGGACGATGCGATAGGCAATCAGCCTGTACTGTCTGAAATTGTAAACAACATAAATTGGTGCATATTTTATATGGCAATACAATATGTGTGTGTTGTAAGTGTATTTGAAAGGATTTTGTCAGTTGTGGTGTTGTGCTATATTTATTGCCTACATTTAGATGAAGTGATTGAAACTTTTTTTATCAGGGAATGGTAAGTCAATAACAACATTTTGATGAAATACTGCTTAGGACAGTAAAGAGGGAGATGTCTACAGGCATGGTGAAGCTCAGAAGGCTGTTACAAGTTTCTTTTACATTGAAGTTTCTAAGGAAAATGAAATAATAAGTTAGGCTTATACAACACATAATGTAATAACATTATCATGACGGTACTGATATTCCTGTCCTATCCTATTGGACTACTAATCAGAATACTAAAACACAGCTCTAAAGTCAATGCATAGCCTATTTGAGCACTTTTATAACGTTCTAAAATAGAAACAGCCTGTAGGCCTAGCCTACATCATCTAAATGAGGAGTCAACACTTACTCTGCAGACAACTGGCCATCGGGTCCAGCTGGTCTGGGACGCCTCTTCCAGTTGATTTTGGGAACATGGAAGAAGGTCCTCAAGACGCCATCATTCAGGAGGGCAGGGATGTCGTTGTTGTTGGTGATGCAGACAGCAGCAGCCGTCCCGCCGACATCTTCATGGATGGACAGGTTTTGTAGCTGTGGCATAACTAACTCCCACTCGTGGCAGCAGTAACACTCCACTTCTGTCTGCATTATCTCGCACTTCAAACAAGTGCACCAAGATTTGTTAGCCAACCTGGACACCGCAGGTCCAGCTGTGACTCCAGCTTCAGCTTCTACTATCGCTTCTCTTTCAGCCCGATCTAACTCCATTTGTCTTAGTTCATCGTCAGTATACCCGGGTTCATACATATATCCCTTTGGCTCTGAGTCGAAGTCGATGAATTCCTCGTCGCTTTCATAGTCGTACATCTTGCCGAGTGAGTAAACAATCTCGAATCAAACAGGTAGGCCCTAGCTGTCAGGTTGCGGTGTCGCGCGCATTGATACGAACCGAGAGAAAATAGTGCCAACTGATTACGAGATGTGACTTTTTGTTTGACAACCTTTATGGGATTCAAAAATATCACTCTTTTGAACACATAATGTTTTTGGAAGAGAAACGTTTTATTTTTATGGGTCCAGCAAACCTGCCGGACTACTTTCGCCTGGACCAAAACTGGACGAGAACTCTGCCCACAGGATGCTGCCGGGGGTAAGTCAGTGTCAATGCATAACACTGGTGATGGGGATGCCATACAGATTCATGTCAAAAATCCCGAACTATCCCTTTAATGTGGAGAGCACGGTCTATGAATATGGTCATTGAGCCACGTCGATTTATAAGCACGAGCGGTGCTGTCCCTAGCCTATTTGTTTAAAAAATGTATGACGTGCAATGCCGATTTAATGTCACGCTTTCAAAGACGTTGATTATTGGGAGAACGGAGAACAAGACACGGAATAGGTTAGATGTTGATGAAATTCATGTGGAGAGAGAGATAGAGAGAGAGAGTGGGCAGCACCAACCCTTTGGATGTAGTGATGCACGCGCAACCGAAATTCAAAGAAAAGACAGGGAGGGCGGAGAGGCAAAATGGGAGGTGCGGGTATGATTTTTTAAAAATGTATTAATACACAGGATCGATCCGGCTTGTGGCCGAATCGATGCTGAATCGTCAATGCCCTGGATCGCGATCCTTTGCCGCATCGATTAGTTTTGACGGCCCTAATATACAGTACTGTATATAATAATGAGGCAAAATGGGAGGCGCGGGTACTCAGACATCCAGACCCACCCCCTTCTTGTGTTGAATATAGGCTACTTGGGAAGTTTTTGTGTTTTTTTCATTTGTTTGTTTTGATTCATGATTATTTTAAATGTATTAATACACCGAATCGATCCGGCTTGTGGCCGAATTGATGCGGAATCGTCAATGCCGTGGATAGCGATCCTTTGCCGCATCGATTACTTTTGACGGCCCTATTGTTAACTGATGTAAGGCTTTTTGCTATACCCATATTTTGCTATATGTTTACTGCAGTCATTCCTGTGTTACACATTATACTGATCAAACTAATTAAACTACTAACCTGAGTGTCATGATTCTGCAGTGTGGGTCCCCCAGTAGAGCACAGAACTGCTTCACTCCTGAGTCTCCTGGTATCTTCTCATCCAGATCCAGCTCTGTCCGCATTAAAGGGTTTTCATGTAGAATTGAAGTCAGATAGACACAGGCCTGATCTGCAGCATCACTCTCCAACAACCTGCAGAGACACCACAACAGAAATAATAATAATTATAATAGTAATAATAATAATAATAATATGTTTGTTTGTATAGCATGATTCATACAATAATTAAAAAACAACCACTGATCTGATACCACTGCTGGCAAACACACACTCACACTCACACTCACACTCACACTCACATACACACACACACACACACACACACACACAAACACACACACACATACGCACACACCCTGATGAAAGACCTCAGTTCAAGCTGCTGATGAGCTGCTCTGAGTGTGTGTGTCTGTATGTGTGTGTGTGTGTGTGTGTGTGTGTGTGTGTGTGTGTGTGTGTGTGTGTGTGTGTGTGTGTGTGTGTGTGTGTGTGTGTGTGTGTGTGTGTGTGTGTGTGTGTGTGTGTGTCCATGCGTGTGTGTGTGTGTGCATATGAGTGTGTGTGTGTTTGTCAGACCTAGCACATCACAGAGGTTTTTGTGCAGATTTGCAGTGTGTGCGCGTGTGTGTATGCGTGTGCGTCTGTGTGTGTATGCATGTGTGTGTGTGTGTGTGTGTGTGTGTGTGTGTGTGTGTGTGTGTGTGTGTGTGTGTGTGTGTGTGTGTGTGTGTGTGTGTGTGTGTGTGTGTGTTCCTAAAGTCTTTAAATAATTAGATATATAATACATATGGAACATGAATACATCTGACCTCAGTGTCTGTAGTTTACAGACTCGATCCTGTAATAAATCAATAAGTAGCTTCACTTCAGAGTGTCCAGGGTCGTTTCCTCTCAGGTCCAGGTCCTCCAGGTGTGATGAGGGGTTTGATTGGAGAGCTGAGGCCAGAGCAGCATATCCTTCTCCTGTTACACCACAGCATGATAATCTGGAGAATAGAGGAGCATCAACTGATCATCAACATGTCCAACACATTATTTAGCAGCAAATCCTTCTCCTGTTACACCACAGTCTGACGATCTGGAGAAGAGAGGAGTCTGTTGTTGATGACTGACATCAAAGTTCTTTCAGTGCCCACATCATTAACATCTCCAAAATATTATTTAGCAACATCCCTCTCGTTATTTTATTCCATATATTGGTACCCTGATATAACAATGGATAATTTACACATGTCCCAACATCCTGACAGTCTTTGTTTACTATGGATACTACAAGCATTCTTAGATTTTCTACGTCTGTTTCCCAAACATCATCTTACATGAATGCTTGTGCACAACCTCTAATATTCTTCTTAATGTTGCTCTTAAGGGCTGCTGTTCACATTTGTGGTGCTTAAGTACTGATGTTTGCCCTCGTAGTGAAGCGCACCGTCAGTGTCTCCAAAAACCACTTACCAATCGCAAGACCTGTGTTGATGTCAAGAGTTGCATTTTATAAGGGTGGGACTACATAGTGTTGCAGCAGTATGACACTATTGACTGGAGTCATTGTTGGCAAATTAAATACCAGACTTTACACCGGAGGAAACAGCAAACCTCCTGACAACTGACGGCAGGGCACCTTAATAATCATATAGGCTACAAGACCCTCATAAAGTGAGTGAAGTGGTGTGTTCAAAATTAAGAGGACATCAAAATCAAACAAGTAGCCCTATTAGTTGGAGGTCCAAATTGGGTTGTGCAAGGTTGCAGTCTTTAGGACGCGTTCAAGGCTTTAACAACTGTCGGGAGGATTTTCCATGTCAGCCTGCTTTTTTTAAAAACAATGCCAGTCAAAATTTCCACAAATTCCACCGCTGCCACCCTAGCCTAATATTAACCTACAACTATCATGTCCCAAGTTTACATGATGATGTTTTTCAGCGTAATCGTTCCTTGCTTAGACCTACTTGCCATGAAGAGGTTGCAACACCTTGTCTCTGGTCATCAAAGCTTTATTTGTTTTGAGTGTAGATGCCTCAAAATGTTCCCATTCATGAAGTACACCCACACAAATAATACTTGATCACAGTTTAATTATACCCAATTGTACTGGCCTATCAGACACGTCTAAAATATTTTACTCGATGTAAAATATTTTCTAATCACATTGCCCTTGATTTTTGACTGATTCAACAAATGGTCTGCTAACATGTCTTACCTGAGTGTTTCCAATGCACAGATTGGATTCTTCAATCCACTGCAAAGTTCTTTGACTCCAACATCTCCAATTCTGTTGCCACTGAGGTCCAATTTCTTCACCTTTGAGGATGCGTTGCAGAGGACAGATGCCAGTGTTTTACAGCTTGTTTCACTGAGACTACAGCTATCAAGCCTGAAATTTGGGAATGGGGGGGATGAAGATATCAATGAGTTAGTAAACTCTTGTCAGAAGTGTAACCACTGTCATCAGACATTGAGGAGAGTTTGGGATTCTTCCACTAATGGCTTCAAGAGACCTTCATTAGGGTCTCTTGGGCAGTCATGGGTGAGCGGTTAGGGCGTCAGACTTGCATCCCAGAGGTTGCCGGTTCGACTCCCGACCCGCTAGGTTGGTGGGGGGAGTAATCAACCAGTGCTCTCCCCCATCCTCCTCCATGACTGAGGTACCCTGAGCATGGTACCGTCCCACCGCACTGCTCCCCATGGGGCGCCACTGAGGGCTGCCCCCTTGCACGGGTGAGGCATACATGCAATTTCGTTGTGTGCAGTGTGCACTTGTGTGCTGTGGAGTGCTGTGTCACAATGACAATGGGAGTTGGAGTTTGCCAATGGGCTTTCACTTTCACTTTCATTAGATCTGATATACGGTGCTTTCAGATTTATCCGACAGCATCTGTAACGCCGCATTATGTAATAACGGTGCAATATGTAATAATGTAACAAATTATTACATAAAGCGGTAACAATTGCCGCATTGTGTAATAATTTACGCATTTCGTAATACATTTCTTGAACGCATTTCGTAATAACTTTTTTCTCATCTTGTAATAAATTATTACGAAATGCGAAATTTATTACGGAATGCGGCCGCAACTTTTTTTTTTGATGGAAATGTAATAACATGGTGCATTATGTAATAAACTATATGGATATGTATTTTCTGCACTTGGATTCTCTAGGCACAACACACACATAGTCTCAGTGACATGGTAGTCACTTCCCTCTCTCTCTCTCATTCTTCTCAGTTCTCAAACTGCTTGAGAGTCGCGAATGATGCGGTTAAAACCGTTAAGAAATTTCACAACGTGTTGCGTGCAACGAGGCCAGCGAATGTCTCGCACTTTCTGCTACATTACACCAATTTACAGCGACATTAAATATGTGGCGAGAGAGAGAGAGAGAGAGAGAGAGAGAGAGAGAGTGTGTGTGTGTGTGTGTGTGTGTGTGTGTGTGTGTGTGTGTGTGTGTGTGTGTGTGTGTGTGTGTGTGTGTGCGCGCGCACAGAGACAAACCTGGCCCATATTGATCTTAAGCCCCATCTTGGCTCTTTGGAAATATTCTTACCATTACAAATGCTATTTTAATATTTTCCCCCAAACAACATGAATCAAACCCCAGGAAAAGACCAACCATGACTCGTGGGGAGCTGCCCATGCTGGTGGTGCTTAATTTTTCCCGATATTTGCCTGTGGAGTAGTGAGTCTTTCATGTCTGCCTACATGACCTTGCGCGCCAGGGTCTGACCATGGTGCTTTTTGCTTTTTAGCACCCGAGAAAAATGCCACTCTTGTTAAAAATTACATAGGTATGCTTACGTCCTATTCAATTCAATTTCAGTCCACTGTTCAGTAGGCCTATTAGGCTGCAATCAAATGCAATAGCCTATGCTCATCCACATGCACGCGAAAAACAATAACCCAAGCGGCGGGACTAATTCGATTATATTCCTTCCAAAAATGTCCGAACGTCACAAAAATCAGTTATTTGCATTGTCCGTAATTATACCAAACAAAAAGGTATCAATAGAAGAAATCAAGTCTTCAGTTTTGATAATCCACGTTACAAACCCTCAACAACAGCAATTCCTTCTCTGCTATGAGGCAGGCAACGGAACAAGTGCAGACAGTAGGCTATATGACCACGTTGATGCTGCACGGCTTGAAAGGATTCTGTCTAAATTAAATATCTTGGATAGCCTATATAGACCTAGGCCTAACTAGATTTGTTGCAATACAGATTCATTTTCTATAGCCAGAAGTGTTCCGTTGGACTGACGAAACCGAACACGATCAAGTTTGCAACTTCTTTCCCTCATGCGCTGTCCGTCAGCACCACCTGTCATTGGACGTCCGATTAGCTTTCATTACGTGCTGAGGGAAAAACTCTCGCCATTAGGCCTATGTGCTGTTGCACTGTTGTGAGGGATATCACCAAATAATTTAGATAAAAGTCAGAACATTATTTTGGCAATGAAAGGCACACAGGTGGCTGGAAGCTCAAGCAGTCTTCAGTCTGTTCATTTAAGTTTCTTGGGTGCTCTTGGATATCGGGTATCAGTTCATGTAGAGAGAAGAGTTCATCCAGGCACTCCAAAATAAGGTGTCCAAACGGGAAGTTACATTAAAAAGCCTTAAATGGGGTTACATTAAAAAGCCGACATGTTTCGACCTCACCAGGTCTTCATCAGGGCTACGTTCACCATTGAAAAGAAAGGCCTCCCTTAAATAGTGACATCACCACATGTGACCCATTACGCACTACACACATTTGCGCACACCAGAGAAAACAAAGATTAAAAATAGCCTGGGGTAATAAGTGATGCCACAGAAAAAAATGACCAGAAGTACAAATAAGCATCACAAAAAAACAAGTAAAATCAATATCCTCATTTAGACCAGGATAGCGCATGGCATCCAGTTGGTGTATCCAAAAAGTCTCCCTCTGATGAAGTCTTTTTAGCCTGTCCCCACCCCTCGGAAGAGATTTGATATGTTCGACGCCCTGTATGCGCAGCAGAGAATCATTTTTACCATGGTATTCATTGAAATGTTTCGCCATGGGATAGTCAAAATTGCCCACTCTGATAGCATATTTATGTTCTGCTAGCCTATCTCGCATGCGCCTTTTTGTGCGTCCGATATAAAATAACCCTTCAGCGCAAGGACAAGTTAGGCGGTATATGACAAATGTAGAATTGCAATTAATGAAATCTCTCTGTCCATATTCTCTCGTGGTTTTACTAACCCCAACTCCGATGAAGTTGGGACGTTTGGTAAACAGTGAATAAAATCAAAATGCTATCATTTTCAAAACACTCAATCTATTCATTAGATGGAGAATAGTGAAAAGACAACATATTAAGTGTTAAAACCGAGAAAAAATATTGTTTTGGGGGACATATGTACTCATTTCTAATTTGAGAAATCCAACACGTCTCAAAAGAGTTGGGACGGGGACAATAAATGGCAGCAAATGTCGAGGAAGACTAAAAACAAAACAAAAGACAACACTTAACAGTTAAATACATTAACCGATGAGATGATTTTATATAAAAAAACAGTGTTAATTCCTATCTTGGACATGATTTCACCAGCTTAAATGGTGGGTGTATTCCTTGTCATGTTTTGCAATGTTTTCCTTTCTGTAGTGCTTACAGCGTGACAGGTCTTGACCAAAAACCCACCATTTTATCACATGCTGGTCCTTATGATGGAGCCAAACTGTTAAAACATAGTAGAGAATGCAATTTGACCTTACTATGTGGCAGTAATCGAAGATCTCCCTTCAAAATATAATGCATGAGTGGCTTTTCTTGCTGTTTAAAACCCATTTATACCATTCAGCACTGTATTTAACTCTACAGATGAGTGAGAACATCTTAACCAATGCACTACTGCATCCGCATGCATCATGGAGGCTGACTTTTGAAGCTAGCACTAACACAAGTTGGATGGTCCATTTTCACTGTAGCACAGGATGTGCAATGCTCTATTATTGTCAAAAAGAATGGACTTCTACAACTTCTGCTGACTTCTGTAAGCAAAGGACAGTTTCCCATGTCTTCTGTGTCTATTTCAAGTGAGCTCAGGTGCTTAGGAGAATGTTAAACCCCTGTGTCATTTTCATGCATTAAGCATTCTTAATATGGTCAATTTTCAATAGCTCTAGCACTCCAGGAATTAGAGTGAGACTACAGCCAATATATATTTCATGATGTCATGAACCTATACAATGATTTTATTAACAAAAATATGTCTTATATACACTCAATCGTGGTAAATCAAAGGGAATTCAAAAATGTATGTAATAACTATGGTAATTATTCCCTTTGCATCTTTAATTCTGAGTGACTCAGCCTCTCTGTGATGATCTTATACCTGGACACCTATATTGTCCGTCAGTACAATTCATTTTGAAATGTTCTTCTTTGTTGTTTTATCTTATTTGGATGTTTTCTAAATTTCACTGATCCCCGTCCCAACTCTTTTGAGACGTGTTGGATTTATCAAATTAGAAATGAGTACAAATGTCCCCCAAAACAATATTTTTTCTCGGTTTTAACACTTAATATGTTGTCTTTTCACTATTCTCCATCTAATGAATAGATTGAATGTTTTGAAAATGATAGCATTTTGATTTTATTCACTGTTTACCAAACGTCCCAACTTCATCGGAGTTGGGGTTTGTAGTATCCACAAAAGATTTGGCTTGTGTAACATTTGTGTAGTGGGTGCAGTTCATACATCTATGAACTGTCGTAAAAAATAAAGGACGGGACTGCTGGTGGCGATGATATTTCTTTTTGGTCAATAACCTGTTGCGTTGTAGGGAGCGCGCTTCACTGTATGCGTTTTGGATGGGTTCCTTGGAATATTCATTAACTAATGTGTGTTGTGCCTAGTGAATCCAAGTGCAGAAAATACATATCCATATAGTTTATTACATAATGCACCATGTTATTACATTTCCATCAAAAAAAAAGTTGCGGCCGCATTCCGTAATAAATTTCGCATTTTGTAATAATTTATTACAAGATGAGAAAAAAGTTAGGTAACACTTTATAATAAGTACCCCTTTTTAGGCATTACTTAAGGGTTAGTTAAGCCTTATTTTACCATTAGTTAACCCTTAGTGAATCACGAGTTAATCATAATGTAAGTATTATTTCTCATTTCCTAACTATTATCTACTACCATTAGTAAATGGTTAATGTGTGCTGATGTAACGGTTCGCTAAGCAAAGTTAAGCATGGAAAGGTTTTATCTTTAAAAGTTCCCCAGATATGCGGAAGTAGTGAGTTGTAACTTCTTGTTAATGCATAAGCAATGCCTAACAAATCATTTGTTAACGTTTTGTAAAGCATGGAAAGGTTTTCACTTTAGATCAGTTCCCCAGATATACTTAAGTAATGAGTTGTAACTCCTTGATAATGCATAAGCAATGTTTATCAAGTCATTTGTTAATGTTTTGGAAAGCATGGAAAGGTTTTCACTTCAGAGAAGTTCCCCAGATATAGGCCTACTTAAGTAGGCATGGAAAGAGTTTCACAGAAAAGGGTTAAATAAGACTTCACTGATGCTAAAGCAAGAGTTTACAAACCGTTACCATACATGCCTAATAGTACTTGTTAATGGTTAGGTGGTAGGAGACAACAAAGAGATGATGTTTTTTTTCAGGAATAAAGGTGGGTTATCAGACATTTTAATGATGGTTTACTAATGCTTATCAGAAAGTTAAATCACCATAGACGAATGATTAATTAACAGTACTTAATAATTTCACAGAAATACATAATGACTGACTCGTGATTCACTAAGGGTTAACTAATGCTTAATTTTGTTTAGCGAGTAGTTACATCAGCACACACTAACCATTTACTAACGGTATTAGTTAATGGTTAAGAAATGAGAAATAACACATACATAACGACTTACTCGTGATTCACTAAGGGTCATTTAATGTTAAAAATAAGGATTAACTAAAGTTTAACTTTGCTTAGCGAACCGTTACATCAGCACACACTAACCATTTACTAATGGTAGTAGATAATAGTTAGGAAATGAGAAATAATACTTACATAATGATTAACTCGTGATTCACTAAGGGTTAACTAATGGTAAAATAAGGCTTAACTAACCCTTAAGTAATGCCTAAAAAGGGGTACTTATTATAAAGTGTTACCAAAAGTTATTACGAAATGCGTTCAAGAAATGTATTACGAAATGCGTAAATTATTACACAATGCGGCAATCGTCACCGCTTTATGTAATAATTTGTTACATTATTGCATATTGTACCGTTATTACATAATGTGGCGTTACAGCATCACACTTTCCTCCAGTCACTTCTTCTCTCCACCTCTCACTTTAGCATCAAACATGAACAGTTTCTGCATACAAGATATCAATGAGATAGTAAACTCTTGTCAGAAGTGTAACCCATGTCATCAGACATTCAGCAGAGTTTGGGATTCCTCCACTACTGGCTTCAAGAGACCTTCATTAGATCTGACATACAGTGCTTACTTCAGGTCATGATCACTCATGTCAGTTACCTGTTTGTTGGTCAAACTAATTAAACTACTAACCTGAGAGACTTGATTCTGCAGTGTGGGTCCCCCAGTAGAGCACAGAACTGCTTCACTCCTGAGTCTCCTGGTATCTTCCCATTCAGATTCAGCTCTGTCAGCATTAAAGGGTTTTCATGTAGAATTGAAGTCAGATAGACACAGGCCTGGTCTGCAGCATCACTCTCCAACAACCTGCAGACACACACCACAGCACACACTGATTTGATATCACTGAAGAAAGCACACGCACACACACACACACACACACACACACGCACGCACACGCACGCACACACACAAGCACACGCACACGCACACGCACACGCACACGCACACGCACACGCACACGCACACACACACCTCTTCTACAGTCCTGCTGCCATGATGAAGGGCCACAGTTCAAGCAGCTGATGACTGCTGTGTGTGTGTGTGTGTGTGTGTGTGTGTGTGTGTGTGTGTGTGTGTGTGTGTGTGTGTGTGTGTGTGTGTGTGTGTGTGTGTGTGTGTGTGTGTGTGTGTGTGTGTGTGTGGAGGGGGGGGTTAATGAAATGATCTTACCTCAGTGTCTGTAGTTTACAGGCAGGATCCTGTAATAAATCAATAAGTAGCTTCACTTCAGAGTGTCCAGGGTCGTTTCCTCTCAGGTCCAGCTCCTCCAGGTGTGATGAGGGGTTTGATTGGAGAGCTGAGGCCAGAGCAGCAAATCCTTCTCCTGTTACACTACAGCCTGACAGTCTGGAGATGAGAGGAGTCTGTTGTTGATTTGTGACATTAAACCCCTCTTAGTGCTCAGATCATTAACATCCCTAACATATTACTTAACATTTAGAATCACGCCAGACTATTCCACATACTGTAGTTTACAAAACCATGAGAGGTGTTCTGTAGGGTCAAAGACGTGCAAGATGGCATTGTCATTCAGTGTAACGGATGCCTTTTGCTGACTGTAACTGTAAAAAACATGACTCTTTTTTATTTATTTATTGTTACAGGGAATTCATGAAAGCCTCTGCTGTCATCCATTCACTTGAAACAATTTAAAAATCATGTTAGATATCTTCTATATTCTTAAAGATGGCCTCTCAACGTCATTTCATTAATATTGCCATGTTCCCCATTGTTATTGAATGTGTTACGCGTTGGTCCTGTCTGGCAAGGTGGCTTGTGGAGAAACGAGAGGGTGTTCCGTGTTTCTCGTGGAAATGCGTCTCTGATTGGCTCACTCTTCCTGCTCTCGTGGAAACGCGTCTCTGATAGGCTCAGTCCTCCAGTTCTTGGAGAGAATGTAATGGGAAACAGAGTCGCCACTTCCCCGGGTGGTACTGCACTATAGGGGCACCAACGGAGGCGTGCAGGCTCCATTCAGGGCTGTGCTCTTTTGACAGCGACCCCTAAGCGAGCTGCAGGCACGGAGCAACCAGAGTGAGCTGGCTGTATGTATGAGGCTTTGTGCTGTGTGTGTACCTGAGAGTAGCAACCAGCTGATAGCTAAGCTAAGCTAGGTTTCGGGCCACCAGACGTTGCTTGTTTTGAAAACAAGCAGAAAAAAATACTCGACATGTTTTTAGAAAAATGGGTCGACATAAACCTTTGTGGGCAACGCCTTCTTTCGACGTGACGAAACACAGAAAGGCTTTCGTGATTCGCTCGTTTCTCTGCATTATTTATGTCAATTGGGAAACACCGGGAAACACAGCCAGGAGAGTTGACGGACCGCTATGAGAGCCTTGCAAGTGAGTTTAACTTGGGGTGACCGTCCGATCTTCGAAAGGAGTGAGTAAAACTGTGTTTTATCGGAAGTTGGCCTTTAAGCATTTTCATTTTACAGTGTTGGAGTGAGCTAGAACATCACTCTAGAATAGAGATCACAAAGGGACACTGTGCAGGAAATGGTCAAAAAAGGTACTGCAACTATGCTGCTCATTGAAACTGGGCTGCCTATTGCCAAATGTGTATTAAATAAGTATTAATAAGTATTAAACAAATATTTTCTAGTATGGTCCAAGTACAGTCATTTTTGCAGCTAAAAATGGCTATCTTTGGAAATTCAAAATGGCGGACCATGAAGAAGATCCCCCTTTTCATGTATGAAAAGTACAATTTTTCCAGTCATAATGAATACTTACAATTTGATGCTGGTGGTAAGTATTCATGAAAAAGGTAACATTAGTGAATGGGCAGCATGAATTCTGGAAATAAACAACTAAAAATCTCATACAGTGTCCCTTTAATGCATGTTTTCTTAATGCACTATATTATTACTCTGATCATCAGAATACACGGCATACAGTATGAAACATTACTTCAGCTACTAGCACTCTACAATTTACACAGTTTACTCAGACATCACACACTATCCAAAGTCAGCCTGACATTTTGCAGAAAGAGTCTGTTGTTGATGCCTGACCTTAAAGTCCTCTTAATGCTCTCATGCTCAACATCATCAAGATTTTATTTTATATTATTTATACTATTGGCACAAAACATGAACAGTGTCTGCATGCTGTAAACATTAATCTCCACCATGTTAGGGAACATTCCTTACATTCAGCTACCGGGATTAATGATATATTACATACATGCAAAAATAATGAGTTGCTAAACATTCATTATACAAATAACTAAGCTATTGGACTGATCTACAACATAGAACATTATTGTTGTCTTGTTTTTTGTCAGTATCTATGGATTGATTAATCAAACCAAACAATTAATAATTATAAGTACTAACATGTCTTACCTGAGTGTTGCCAAACCACAATTTGGATTCTTCAATCCACTGCAAAGTTCTTTGACTCCAACATCTCCAATTCTGTTGCCACTGAGGTACAATTTCTTCACTTTTGAGGATGCGTTGCAGAGGACAGATGCCAGTGTTGTACAGCTTGCTTCACTTAGACTACAGCTATCAAGCCTGGAATTGGGGAGGGGAAAATACATTAAAACCATTTTCAATTAGTAATTACATCTCTTAATAAGCTCTAGCCTGCAGAGTATTCATTGTTTTAAACAGTAACCTCTTGTCTGAAAATGTACTCACTGCCCTCATACTTACAGGAGAGTTTGGGATTCCTCCACAACTGGCTTCAGCCTCAGGAGACCTTTGTCAGATCTGATGTACTTCTTCAAGTCAAACACATCCAGTATCTGGTCTGATGTCAGCAGCACAAACACTAGAGCTGACCACTGGCCAGGGGAGAGCTGGGATTCAGCAAGTGTCCCTGCACTCAGGAAGCTCTGGATCTCCTCCACTAAGGAGTGGTCATTCAGTTCATTTAGGCAGTGGAAGAGGTTGATCACCCTCTCTGACGAAGGGACCTCTCTGATCTTCTCCTTGATGTAACTGATTGTTTTATCATTACCAGTCTGCTTCTGTCCTCTCTGTAGTAGGCCATGCAGGAGAGTCTGGTTGGAGTCCAGAGAGAGACCAAGAAGGAAACGGAGGAAGAGGTCAAAGCGGCCATCTTTATACTCCAGAGCTTTGTCCACAGCATTCTTGTGTAGGATGGTCATGGATTCTTCCCCAGGAGGAGATTGGGGTACGGACAGCACATCTTTCGTTTTGGTTGCCATCATCAGAAACACATACAGAGCTGCAAGATACTCCTGAATACTCAGGTGGATAAAGCAGAACACTGTTGTTTGAAAGATTCCAGACTCTTCTCTGAAGATCTGGGTGCAGACACCTGAACGTACTGCTGCTTCTCTGACATCAATGCCACACCCTCTCATGTCGTCTTCATAGAAGATGAGATTTCCCTTCTCCAATTGGTTGTAGGCCAGCTTCCCAAGATCAAGGATAAGATCCTGGTTCCATTGTGGGTCAGGGTCATGCACATCGTCATACTTTTGGCTCTTCTGTTTGGTTTGAAAAATCAGGAAAAATGTGTACATCTCCGTCAAAGTCTTTGGAAGCTGTTTTGATTCCGAAGAGCTGAGAATCATCTCAAGAACACAAGCAGTGATCCAGCAAAACACTGGAATGTGGCACATAATGTGGAGGCTCCTTGAGGATGTAATGTGAGAAACGATTCTGCTTGCAAGAGTCTCATCACTGATCCTCTTCCAGAAGTACTCCTCCTTCTGTGTGTCATTGAAGCCATGTATCTCTGTAACAAGGTCAACACACTCAGGAGGAATCTGACTGGCTGCTGCTGGTCGGGAGGTTATCCAAAGTAGAGCAGAGGGAAGCAGATTGCCCTTGATGAGATTTGTCAGGAGCACATCCAGTGATGTGACACCCGCCACATCAGACCAACTTTCATTCTTCTGGAAGTCAAGTGGGAGTCGACATTCATCCAGACCATCAAAGATGAACAGTATGTTGTACTTCTCTTGGTTGGCAAACCTTAACTGCTTCAGCTCTGGAAAGAAGTGGTGAAGAAGATCCATCAAAGAGTGTTGTTTGTCTTTCAAGAGGTTGAGCTCCCGAAAAGGCAAAGGGAAAATTAAGTGAATCTCTTTGTTGTCTTTGTTGGCTTTTGTCCAGTCCAGGATGTACTTCTGAATGGAGACGGTTTTGCCGATGCCAGCTACACCCTTCATCATAACTCTTCTGCTTGGTTTGTCTTGACCAGGTAAAGGCTTGAAGAGGTCACTGCATCTGATTGGTTTCTCCAGTCCAGCTGGCGTCTTGGATCTGGACTCAATCTGCCTGACTTCATGCTCCTCATTTACTTTCCCACTTCCTCCTTCAGTGATGTAGATCTCTGTGTAGATCTTCTCTAGCAGAGCAGATTCTCCTTGTTTGGGGATTCCTTCAAACACTTTCTGGTATTTGGTCCTGAGATTTCTTTTCATCTCATCCTGACAAAGTACATCCAGCTCATCTGGTTCACAAGCAAAAACAGTAATCATACAAACAACTGACACAGTCACAATCACAGTTGTTCCTTTGAGCTAGTGGTATTGTAGTTGTACATAAGTGATACAAATAAAGTACTAGAGCAAATGACACAAAATGTTCAAGTTTACATGGACTCTTAAAATATACCAATGTTTTGTAATTGGTACAAATAAATGAAGAAGAAAACTGATGTTGTGTCCCAGAGGGGAAGGGGGGATTCTTACTTTCTCTCAGTTTGCCAGCCAGATCCCCTCTGTCCATCTTCCATAGGAAGTGCAGTGCCATCTTGAAAGCTCCTTCTCTGGCATCACGCTCATCCTCTTCTCTCTTCTCAAAGTCTTCTTGATAATCTGGACTAAGAATCCTCTTCAGTCTCTGCAGCTCGCTCTTCACAAAGGTGTTGATTTTCTTCTCAAGCACCTGAAGCACAGACCACATTCAGTAGCCATCTAAACCACAAGCAATATGATTGCTGTGTGCCTAGAACTACACATGCAACCGCGGCGGAAGACTGCAGCACTTTGTAACATACTGTAGGTGTTATCTACGGGGCAGAAGACTGGAGCACTTTGTAACATACTGTAGGTGTCATCTAAGGGGCAGAAGACTGGAGCACTTTCTAACATGCTCTAGGTGACATCTTCGGGGCAGAAGACTGTAGTTGGAGCCTTAAGGGGCAAAGGTCATGGCATCCAGTGTGGCTGAGAGGACAAACAGTCCTTTGAGCGTGCGGGCTGGACTGAACTGATTCATTGCATATAGACCCACTCTCAGTTAATTGTCTTTTATTTTCCAAGTTTTAAATTATTTGTAAAACTCAACATTTGCTACATTAAATGGTCTTTAGACTAAATGGAACAACAACTTCTCGTCATCATTCACCTGCACGAGTGAAGAGAATCCAACTCAGTCACCAGTAGTAGTTAAAAGGAAACAAAAGGAAAACTGGAAAAAGCTACTACATCAACATAGACGTTCAGAAGATCACCCCTCAGGGTTTTGTCAATATTGCACCCACACGTGTCTGCGTACATTGTGACTGGTGCTCTAGTGCATAAAAAAGTGACATAAAATTCACATTATTCATACAGTATATTTTATACAGCAGCAGCCCCTGTCTATTTATGTCCAAACTGCTGCCTGTGCATTTGCCATCATGGTCAAAGTTAAATTCATGCAATTTCCGGCTGCATGTGGAATTAAGGTAATAGTGTACAGTTAGAATATAGAATATATATAGAATAGAATATATACTTTATTTGTCATGCAAGCATGAAATGTATCTTTGGTCTCACCATAAAAACATAAACGTACATTCACTCCATTAAAAACTCACACTCTAAAAAACATAAATACACATATAAAACATTGCATACATGTTTTATGTGTGTATTTATGTTTTTATGTTAGATGACATTTTGTATTGTCCACGTAACGTCATGTACAGTGTGTTAGATGACATGTTGTATTGCTAACGTAACTTCATTAGGACAATAGAGTATGATAAGTAACATGTTGTATTGTTAACGTAACTTCATGAAATACATGAAAACAGGAACTACGTATATCAATACAAAAGCAATGTACATACCTGGAATACAGCAGCTAGATCCTGCTGCTCATTCCGGCCACTGCTGTCTGGTTGACGACTCCTCTTGTGCTTTCTAGAAATAAATCAGACAATCAGAAGTTAGTTCCTGCTGCTCAGTCTGACCAACCTGCTTCATGTCTCCTCTTTTGCTGGAATTTTATCAATTTATTTATCTATTTATTCTGTATCAAACCGCTTTCAGTCCTCCAGGAAGGCCCTTAAACGTGCCTCAGGTCGTCTTTCATGGCTCAAATGAGGCCATTTAACTCACCTTAGGTCAGTGTTCCCGGGCTATTCTAGGTTTACTGTAGCAATAAGCATACTAATGTGTGCTAGACTGACTATATAGGAGGAGTTTCAAATACCTGCAATCATGTGCCATACGTCATCTTCCCCTCTGAAGTCAACATGTGCTACTACACCATATGTCACACTGAGGAACATACTGCACCTTCTTTGACATACCTGAATTTTGATGATGTGTCTTCCTCTCTAAACATTGGATGGTCCCCATCTTTTGACCGGTCGTCTCTAAACATTGGATGGTCCCCATCTTTTGACCAGTCGTCTCTAAACATTGGATGGTCCCCATCTTTTGAACGGTCGTCTCTAAACATTGGATGGTCCCCATCTTTTGACCTGTCCTCTCTAAACATTGGATGGTCCCCATCTTTTGACCAGTCCTCTCTAAAGTTTGGATGGTCCCCATCTTTTGACCGGTCCTCTCTAAACTTTGGATGGTCCCCATCTTTTGACCTGTCCTCTCTAAACTTTGGATGGTCCCCATCTTTTGACCTGTCCTCTCTAAACTTTGGATGGTCCCCATCTTTTGACCTGTCCTCTCTAAAGTTTGGAAGGTCCCCATCTTTTGACCGGTCCTCTCGAAACTTTGGATGGTCCCCATCTTTTGACTGGTCCTCTCTAAACGTTTGGTTGGTCCCAATCTTTTGACCTGTCCTCTCTAAAGTTTGGATGGTACCCATCTTTTGACCTGTCACTCTTCGAGAAGTCTGTTATCTGTGACATGACACTGTGGAAAAGAGAGACGAACAAAAGAAAGCCAGTGTCACACACACACACACACACACACTTATTATAGATTATGTACCACACCTTTGTTCAGGTAACATGCTTTCCCGTCTGAAGTTTGGAAGGTTGCCATCTTTTGACCAGTCACTCTTCAAGGACACTGAGCTCTGTGCAGATGACTCTGGTCTCTGTGACATGACTCTATTGAACAGACAGACCAACATTAGACTCAGTTTACACGTCACTCTTCTTTCTTTCTCTCTGTCTTTATACCCTTACCCTGTCTATATGCCCACAGCTTGTTTGTTTATTTCAAATCCATTGTGATGGAGTAAAGAGCCAAAAGTATGAAACTTGTGATGATGTCCAAATGTGTATTGGCCTAACTGTATCTCACACCTTTCGTAAAAAGAAACTTTTCAGTTGTGGAATCATAATAAGAGGAATTTTATATATTCAGGAAATTTACTATATTCATGAGAAGAGAAAAGTCATATATTTAAAATATGGCCACCCAGTTGTTTCCGAAACATGTCGCCATAGTTTACGAAAATGTAAAAACTATTTTTTTTGTAAAACTTTTTTTTAATTATTTTTTTTTTTACCATTTTCGGAATATAATTAAAACAAAAAAAAAAGTAACAACCATTTCCACAATTTCCTTCACATTTCCCTCTTGGAGTAAATATTACATCCCATAGAGAAAACCATGAGTGTTTGAAAGATAGAAGGATCAAAAGCCTAGTCAATTTAGTTGTTGTAGTTCACTTGGGTTTTGGAGCAATAAAAAACCTTCAGAGAAGGGACAGTTGGGATGAGTTTACTGACACTGCCCAGGCTTTGTTTTACAGTTATATGATAATGAGTTAAGCAGCAGGCAGGAAATAGCAGAGGAGATATAGGGCTGCATATGGAAATGAATGTGAAATGAATGTGAAGATACTGTAGACATAAATGTGTAATATGTTCAGCCCTTTTACTGGGAGGAATTTTGAAAACCTGGCTCTGTGACCAACACCCCTCATGCAGAATGTGTAGGCTATGTGTGTGGGAAAAAAGTAAAGGCCTGGCCTACTTTCTTAGACGCTTTTTGTCTGTGCGTTAATAATGGAATGTTGTCAAGAAATTTCACAGTGCTCCGAAATTCTTAACTGTTTTGCCGTTTTTCATTTACGCCGCTTGAATTCCCCGATCCCCGAGCGTGAACGCCCCACTAACCATCAGTGCACTGACACAAGTGTGAGGAACATGGAGGTAGTATAAGAACTGGAGAGATTGAATAAGTCCTGCCCCCAGTCATCTCAATGGGCAATGCTAGGATAGTGAATTCAGACAAAATTGAACACATTTTTCAATGATGGAGTTTCATGGAGCTCACTTCCAACGCCTGTTTACTGACTGAAGTAAGGTTGACCCAAATATCGTGTAAGAGAGAGAAAGATATGCTAAAAGGCGCCCATTCAATACAAAGGAGTGTGCTCAAAATTTGGTCTTCTAAGGGGGCATTGTCCCTCCTTCTTCTCTTTTTGTGGTATTTGGACAAGACGTGCACTACCGCCATCTACAGCGCTAAGGGGACTTCATTTATTCTCAACCTCACGACTCCGAGGGTCTCCTAATCAAAAGTCTCCTAAAGGGGCGTTCACCTGACAACACAGAGATACCGGAAAAGAACCAGCCCGATTTATCTCTCTCTCATGTACGATTCTCTGGTTGACAAGAAAGCTCTATGGAAGACGGGCATTGGATACATGGAGGTATTATAAGGTGCCCAACCACAGACCTGTAAAGTGTGACCAACACTAAACTTGCGCACCCACCAATCATTATTGAGTGAAGTGGCATCGGAAATTAGCGAATTTGTGAAAATGGCAACGAGGAAGTGCCTTGCTAATCAGCGAAGCTAACCAGCCAAATCCTGACCCCCTGGTGTGGAATGAGACATAGAGACTGACTTCCTAACTCAACATGACCAACTTGACTCAAAACAGTCTGGCTTCAGAAGTTGTCAATCTACTGAAACTGCCTTACTGTCAGTAACAGACGCTTTAAGGGCTGCCAAAGCTGAAGGAAAATCCTTCATACTAATCCTGCTGGACCTAACTGCTGCCTTTGATAGGGTCAACCATGACATACTTATTACTATACTCTCAAACATGGGCATCACAGGCACAGTACATTCCTGGTTTAAATCCTACCTCTATGGGTGGTCGATTAACGTGCAATTGCAAGGACAATTGTCCTCAACTCATCACCTCTCCACTAGGGATGCACATTTTTTCACTTTCGATCCGATCCCAATACCTAAATTTGGATATCTGCCGATACCGATACTACTCCGATCCTATACCAAAACCACATATATGCATGGGTTTCAACTTGAGGTAGGCCCAAGAAGATTATTTGGTCAGAAAAGGAAGTCAGAAGACCAGGAAACCAATTAATAAGTAACAAGTAAGAAGTAAAAAAGTAACAATCCCATCCTGAAAACTAATATGCAAATGTTGTGATTTCAAATTAAAGTGGTAGTTCGCTATTTTAGACATTAAGCCCTGTTTGTGTGACTTCTGGGGTGAAGTAGAGATGTTCTCATCACAATTTTGACATTTGGTGCTGAACGGAGCATTTGGGTATCCAAGACTGCAGCCCCCCCCACCTTTACATTGACTCCAATAGAGCACTCAAGCATTCGATTATAAAATGGCATTAAACTTTTGTTTGAGAAGACATGGAACTCACCGTGTGGTCAGTGGTAGACAGCGATAAATTGACCCGAACATTGCAGCGAAATATGCCTTCTAACTGTTGTTTAGCATTTGGCGGACCTATTTTTCCCCAGACGCCGTTGAATAGCAGTAGACATCCAGCCAGTAGGTAGCGATAGTGTGTTGTTTATGTAGACATCAAGGAGCGAGGTAGAACGGCTATCTTTGAGCGGGACTGGCTACAAAAACTACAGCTTGCATACAAACCATAGATAGTAACGTAAACAAACGCACCCCCATTTCCGGTCGCGCGGAGTAATACTAGTCAAACCAATACAATCAATGAAGACGGACAATAATGAATATGTCTTCTCTGGAAGCGTATTTCGCGGTGATTTTCGAGCCAACGTATCGCTGCCCACCTCTGACCACTCGGTGAGTTTCATGTCTCTGCAAACGAAAGTTTAATGCCATTTTATGATCGATTGCTTGAGTGCTTCATTGGAGTCAATGTAAAGGTGGGGGGGCTGCAGTCTTGGATACCCAAATGCTCAGTTCAGCACCAAATGTCAAAATTGTGATGAGAACATCTCTACTTCACCCCAGAAGTCACACAAACAGGGCTTAATGTCTAAAATAGCGAACTACCACTTTAACATTACACCTGGCTCAATGTCAGTATCAGGAAAGTTCCGATACTTTGGGAAAATTCCGATCCGATCCGATCTCTGAATTATGTTGATATCTGAACCCGATACCGATACACCGATACCGATATCCCATCCCTACTCTCCACAGGGGTGCCCTAAGGGTTAGTGCTGGGACCCCTCCTATTTACCATGTGCCTCTCTGGGCCATGTAATCCGTGCTCACGGCTTCTCCTACCACTGCTGTGCTGATGACACACAGCTATATCTGTCATTCGATCCAAAGGACTCCACTGTCCCTACACACATCTCAGCCTGCCTCTCTGACATATCCAAATGGCTGAAGGGACATCACCTTCAGCTAAACCTCGCTAAAACTGACCTCCTGGTGATCCCAACCAAGGATTCATGTTACCATGATATCAAACTCACTATGGGCTCAGCCACTGTCGCCCCAAACAAGTCTGCAAGAAACCTGGGTGTCATGATTGATGACCATCTATCATTGTCAGACCACACAGGCTCGGTTGCTCGATCATGCCGCTTCTCACTGTACATTATAAAAAAAGATCCGACCATACCTGACCCAGGAGCGTACCTATGCTGCCCGGGTCCTATGTGCCCCTGGTCCTATGTTCCCCTGTCTTTGTATGGGACAGGGAACTTAGAACCCTTTTTATAGAAAAAGGATCCTATGTTCCCTGCATTGTATGTTTCCGAGTTTTCAAATTGTGCCCTTCCCAAAACCATCCCTAAACCTAACCTGTCAGTAATGCAATGTTTCTGAGTTGTAAATTTGTGCCATGACCAAAACTATCCCTAAACCTAACCTGTCAGAATTGCAGCAACAACAACCGGTTGCAACCAACAACGTGTTGCGGGGAACATAGGCCCCAGGGAACATGGGACCCGGGGAACATAGGCCCTGGGGAACATAGGACCTGGGGACCATAGGGATGATCCTTCTGACCCAATATGCCACTCAGCTTCTGGGACAGGCCTTGGTCATCTCTCACTTCCACTACTGCAACTCCCTCTTGATTGGTCTTCATGCCAGTCCAATAAGACCCTCACAGATGGACCAGAACACGGCGGCGCGTCTTGTGTTCAACCAACCCAAAAGGGCGCATGTCACGTCACTTTTTCTCAACATGCATTGGCTGACACTGACTGTAAAGGATCACACTAGTCCTTGTATGTTTTTTTCGTTTAGTCTTAGTCTAAATGTGTTTTTGTTGACATGCTATATTTTTCTAAAACATAAAACTTAAATAAAAAATATTCTATTTTTCTATGTACTTCAAAATGGTTGGTGTGCGTGGTCACTGTTTTACTTTAATGAACGATGTTTCGGTACCAGACCTTCATCAGGCAAGAGAGTGAAATGGTCAGTGTGCAGTTTTTTCAAGTTGTATGCTGAGTGACCCATGGGCCATCTCCGACCCACCTGCCAGCTGAGGAGTGCTAAAAAAAATCCAAGTTTAACATGCATTGGCCGCCTGTGTCTGCTCAAATTCAACACAAAGCTCTGACCCTTGCCTACAAAGTTAAAGCAGGTTCTGCTCCGGCTTACCTAAAGGATATGCTAAAGCCATATATTCCTAGCAGGGTGTTGAGTTCCTCCAATACCAATCGTTTAGCCTTGCCCTCCACTCACACAAGGCAACCCTAATCCAAAAAGTTTTCTGTCATTGTTTATCAACAGTGGAATAAGCTACCAGTTGCAATTAATATAGAGGAGTGTCATTGTTTCTGACAATGCAGCACATAGGCTACCTTTTGTCTCACAATATGTTTTATGTAAACTTGTTTTTCTTACTGTGATTTTTGTGAGTCCATTTTTTAATGCACATCTGTTGAGCCCAGTGTAATATGCGGTGTCCGGTGTGGGACATGGTGTGAATGAGCTGACGAAAAAGGGGTTGTGGAGCTGGCCAGGGATGATGTGCATTTAAGAGGCCACACGCGTGCATTAGTGTAAAGTCTTTAACTTCTATGCATCAGAGTTACGGGGATCTGCGTCCATTCTGCTCAGTTAGGGCGGAATTCTCCCGTCTCCACTTAAAGTGTTTATGAAACGAAAACAAACGGTCATTCCCATTAAAGCCTTGTTTTTTCTGATAGCATCGATGAGACTTTGAACCCAATCATCCTGGAGGAACTTGTGAAAATGGCAACTCAAAGTGTGAATTCTGTGAAATTTGGTGTGACTAATGAGCTGGGCTGTGACATCATAGAGGGGAGTCCCTGGTTTGCTAGTATGGCGATCTGAGAAAACAACACACATTTGATGGACCCACATCTTATAAAGGAACAAAAATTCTGATACAAACATCAGCGTGTCGAAAAACCACACATCCAACCTCATGAGAAAAAAAAACAGCAGCACAAATCTATTTCAGAGGCACTGATACATCTGCAGAAAGTGACATGTCTGACAGGCGAAGTGACGATTGTTGACAGTTCGTTTTGTTTATGGTTACGGTTGCTAAGGGCGCTTTGCCATGACCCACAGATGACATGGCGTGTGTATTTGTTGACAAATGGGGGGCATTTTGATTCAATTGCGCGATATAGTGTGATTGAAATGCATGTAGGCTACATGCAAAAATATCATCAACTAGAGAAAAAACTGAGGTATTAGGCTGTTGGAAAAACGCCCTATATAGCCTGAGTCCTCAGCATATTTTTAGCGTTTATCATTATTATTATTTTTTGTGCTCAAAGTCACAGGTGTCGCGTGTCCCTCAGCTGGACTCTGAGGACGAGGTGTGTCCAAACGTCAGCCACACGTGCACCACAATACTAAAAACAAACAATCAACGCTTCAAAGTAGGCCTATGCGCATCTCTGTTTATTCGCTAAGCAGTAGCAGGACTTTTTCTAGGATTTTTTGGCATGAGGGAGCATCATGGCAGGTTACAGGGGGTGAAGGGGGGTGTTCCCCCCATGAATGAGAAATTTATTAGGGGCGCTCAAATATATATATATATATATAAATATAAAAGTATGAGGGTGCACCCACGGAGGTATGAGGGTGGAGCGCCCCTATTTCCCCGTTCAGAAAAAGCCCTGAATAGCCCAATCTGTGAGTTGGCTGTCCTCGACTGAGAGCACCACGCTGATGTGCGGATATCCTCCCAAAACCAATTTATTGACCAGTTGAATGGCAATTAATAAAAAGTGCATATTCCGAGAGCATTCGCATCGGTTTGGCATGTAATGTGCATTACCCTTTCCTGAAAACAACATACAAAGCAGATGGACAAGGTAAAACGAGTAGCCTAAAGCAAAGCAGTGCACTCACCTGTCTTCGTGCCCGAGCAGTTACAGGGGCAGTTTCAGTCTGCACGCCGGCGATGTCAATTGTTGGAACTGCTTGAGGCAATAGCATTCTCTTCAGTCCAACCATGCCAGCGACCTCCACATTTGTGGTGAAGCACAAGGGGTGGAAATGTGCCGAGCACAACAGTGACCAAAAGCTTGCTTCAAAACCACGCATTGGATCCACAGAGCCCTAGCTTGATTTAGCCTTCTCCTTGTCGGCCACAGTTCCATCATTCTTCACAGAAGGGAACTTGTGCAAAGATATTCCTTCTGTCAAGTAGCCATTTTTGCAGCTGGCACCGTTCGGCCCTCCAGCAACACACTGCTTGACACTGCGCTTTGTTTTGGTACTAGCCGCCATTGATCTGAACAAGGTGGAATGAGGTGAACTCACCCCTTCTATGTCACGCATATCATTTGCATAAAATTTGCATGTCACCAAAAAAACACTTTTTGGGAACGTTTTAACATGACTTTTAGGACAAAATATCACCCAGACAATATCCCATTTTATTCACAAGGCTTAGAACTTTCAGAATCTGTCCTGGAAATGGTCAAATTCCTTTACTTTGTTTTCGTTTCATAAACACTTTAAGTCGGTTTTATGCACGCACTTTTTATGCTGTCTTATCTTGCGCGTATTCTCCCCTCTGGAACGTCGCCACACCCCTTGCGCTTAACTCAGAAAAACAGCGCGTAGCCCAACATAGGCGTGATATATGCTAAATGGGGGGATGAGTCTCCGCTAAGTTCATCAGATGTGGCTACAAAGAAACTATGGAGCATGGATTTTCAGATCAACCATGTGAAAACCTCGGCAGTCCATTGAGATCCAACACTGAACTTTAACTTTTAATTTAAAACCACGTGCCAAAAGTCCTCTTGCAAAAGCGTTTCAAAATCTAACCTCCGCTCCTTTTCACAAGCACAAGGCAAGTATTGGAGGTGAGATAACGAGATGGAAACGCGATGTGTCCCTTTGGCGGGAACTCAGCTGAGCGTTTTGGTGCGCAACAGGTTGATTGAAATAATAAACATGATTAAACGTTAGTTTGGCGTGTTGCCTGGACAATTCCGGAAATCAAAAAGGGATTTAAAATGCTGATCATTCCCACAATTAAACAAACACACAGTAGGCCTATTTGCTGACTTTTAAAAGTGTTTCTCCGCTTCTCTGTACATCAACGTGACATTAAAATAATTGGAAATATGTGGATCTCAGCTGTCCGTCAGCATATTACACTTAAGCTGGGCTTACACTGTGCGACTTTTGCCCCGATTTTGCCCCAATTTGGCACTCGCACGACTTTTTGAGAGTCGGGCCGATTTCTTGCTCAATCGCAGGTCAATCGTGAGTCTCGCATCGTGCAGTGTACATGGGGTAACGACAAGCGATTTCGCCTCACGATCGTGCAATCGCAGGGTCGCAAGAAAATCAAAACGGTTTGAAATTCTGGTCGTGGCTCGTGCGTAAATCGCACAGTTAAAGCAGTGCTACGACCCGATTTGACACTTCACATGCACAAATGAATAAGGCCGTGCGATTCGCTGTTGAGCGCGACCTCATCTCCACCTCAGGTGGAAACATGCCTGTCGTGTCGTACGGTGGAAGCATTTCGCTCGCATACGACTGTCGGCTCGTGTAGTGTGAGGGTGTGAGTCGTGAGTTGTGAACTTTTAAACAGTGCAATTCCATCGTGCAGTGTGAGCAGAAGCGTAAGACCCACGTGTGAAAATATCGCACAGTGTATGCCCGGCTTTATGCTAAATGCATGCTGAAGAATGAACAAGGAAATCGATCGTCATGAAAAAACGGAGACTTTATATTCTGTCGCAGACATGGGAATTAATTGGACATGGGCATGCAATGCCAAGCCAGGACTTAAACGCGCAACTGATGGGGTGTAATAGAGACCAGAAGCGAAATGCCAAAGACATGCTCTGATATGTAGGCCTACCTTTTACGTTTAGCTATAATGACGTTCAAGAAATATTTTCTGCCTTACAAAAACAGATAGGACAACCTGACGCCTACCTCAGTATGTGGTGGTTTTGTATGTCGGGCATCAGTTCAGAAAGTTTAATAGGTTACATGCACATATGCACGAGTTCCAATAAATCACAAAAGTGGAGGAGTTGCAATAAAAACCCTTTACTTAACGTCGTGGCTACAACTAGGGATGGTACGGTTTGCGTCACAAACCGAAACCGTACGGTTTGCATGTCACGGAACGGGGTAGTGCACAACCGCACTGTGCCCACGCCCCCAAAGAGAGAGAGTGACCACCGGCGGACGACGCAATTAAAATCCTACTACTTTTACAAGCATAAAACACAAAGACTACGTAGGATATTGAGTGTGGAAAGACTGATTTCTATCAGCCAACTGAAAGGCATAATGTAACAGCATGCACCAGCTGAGTAGGCTACAGTAGCCTACAAGCAAGTGCAGGTCGGTCAGCAGCGTCACCCTCTCCCCCCTCTCTCTCCACGTTAGCGCAAGTGACTGCCCCCAGCCTTTATTCTGACCAATTTAAATTAAATGAACATGAATTTACAAAAAATGACAGATTAGCAGAGCAAAGTAGATTTACTATACAGTAGCCTAGTGTAGGTTATATCCACGTGACATTGGATGGGGATTCCGGACGGCATAATGCGAGATATGAACATATCCATCAGATTCACTGCGCTGTCCTTAACTGCAATCAACTGTAGGCCTAATTACATGTAGCCAGTTAAACTCTGATGGAATGAGGGGGACTTTGTAATGTTGCCTAGTTAACATTGATGTTTAACACTATAACCCAAAATCGCTGTTTTAACAGGCTCAGCTTCACAGGAGTTTTGTGAAACATTCTTGTGCATACACTTCTTAAAAAAAACGATCTTTTTAAATTATTTGTTACCTTAACTTTCACATTTTAACATAACTTAACCCTATCACTTGTTCACTTGAAATTGAATTTGACTTCTGATTTTACTTCTATGCTTCTCACGGCCGGCAGTTTCATGATAGGAAGCAACTGATTCATCCTAAGCGCAAAACTCAATAAAAGTCCAATTCGTTCTCAGTGTGTCATTAACCAAAATAGTCATACCCAACTGACCTAATGGTCCCATTGCCTACAGGAGTGTAGCTGTTTTATTTTTACATGTCAAATGTGTTATAGTATGTAATATTTGAATATTTGTCAACTTAAAAGTTAGGACTTAGTTCTCCCTTTTTGTGAAATAAATGGAAGCATGTTAAAATCATTGATATCTTTCCTCTTTCAGTAACTTCACCTTGTTAGGTTAAATGAAGTCAAATTCAACATACCCATGATAAGCTTACATTTTCATTCTAATTTTTATTTTATACATTTCCAGTGCATAATATATTTTATTAAAAAAATAATAATTAAAAAAAAAAAAAAAAACAGAACCGTATAAAACCGAAAACCGTGACCTTGAAACCGTGATATGGACCGAATCGTGACTTTTGTGAACCGTACCACCCCTAGCTACAACATAGTAAAAATGGTGAAGGTTGTTTTTGAATAGGCATACTTTGGGTGGCTGTGAGGACCACTGGAACGTGCTTGTCAATTTAGCCTACTTGTGCGCAACCTGCAACGAGGTGTTTATGGTTTTGGTTACCGTCCGTGGAGACAACATGATGGTCCTCATACTGATTAATTAATTACCTGCTTTTGTTTGTAAGTTCACCGATATGAGAACATGCTCTGGGCAGCTGGTCATATTTTGTCACAATTAATGTAGGATGTTTATGTGGAACTGTGAATGAATTTCGATTTGGACTCACACTGACGGTAAGGAACATCAACAAAGCATACCGTGTAACATGTTCAAAATGCGAGCCAAGCGAGCATCAAATGCAATATTACATTTGACCTCATAGAGGCGCTTGACCTTACTACAGCCCTTTGATGCGCGTGAAGGCAAACGCGCGTAAGTGCACGGGAGAATACGCTTAGGATTCATTTACATGCGAAACTCCCTGATTTTGGCCTGGCCCCACCCAAAGTGTGCAACTTGTAAAATCCAGCGTAAACCCTGCTTAATCACAGACTTGAGTAACCGTGGAGGCGCTGTTGCGCGCTTATTTTGCCTTAAGCAGGTGGGAGAATTCCGCCCTTAGCCATTAGACAGATAGCACAATTTCATGAAGATGTATGATGGAGGGAGGAGAGCCTCGGAGAGGACGGTCAACTCGGACGCGCTGACGATAGTTAGATTTTCAGGCCCAATTCGAAACAGGGAAGGCAGCTGTCCTTCCAGTGAGCTAACTGGACATCGAGTCATGAAGTGTGGATCGAAACGAAAAATTGCTTTATTTCCTCTCTCGGCAGTTGACTGCATTTGTGGGCGTAACGAGGATATTTCAAGGATACATCAGATGCTGACTTCGCTTCCTTGGTACCCAACATGCTGTGCGCCACCTCCCTCTCACCCGGAAACCTGAAAAACAAACATGGCTACTACCCAAGCTACTACCTTATCATACTCTTTATTCTGACACTTATGTATGTAGATATTGAAAATCGAATGCATAAATCAACATTGTAGTATCTAAATATGCTGTCGCTAGATCTATTTATAGCCTATTTTACGATTCCGCCGTCTGACGATCATTCACCGTTCAAATAGCATGCGTAAGCTATGCGCTAACGTGATGAACGTAACTCCCGCCATAGAATCGCAAGAATCGCCGTAACATCAAATGCGCAAGGCGGCGCACTCGTTAGTGCCGTTCGTAACGGCTGCCTCATCAGCTAACTTCGCCTCTCTGATCAGTGACCTGTTTATGTAGGAGGAGAGTCATCGAGTCACTGCCTCCCGTTTCGAATTCAGCCTCAGTTGGCACCCATGAGACGATTCCATGTTTCAAGGGACGGCTGGAAACCCAATGCACCATATTTTAGTGCGTTTATCATTAGCCTCAAGGCAGGACACTTCTTGCAGCCTCTTGTAGGAAAAGGAAACTGCTTGTTTGTCTGTTACTTTTTGGACATGTTCGACTTATTACCATCATTCACCAACATACACTGGCAACATCTACAGTCTCGTGAAAACTTTCAGGAGGGATAGTCAGTCCGCAAGAGCGCTGTAGTGACCCAAGTGGCAGTACGCATTGCTTATTTTTGCTGCACCTGCGTACCAGTTATGTGCACCCCTGCTTATTAAATATTATATAACACACCTTTGTTCAGGTGACACGCTTTCCCCTCTGAAGTTTGGAAGGTTGCCATCTTTTGACCAGTCACTCTTCAAGGACACTGAGCTCTGTGCAGATGACTCTGGTCTCTGTGACATGACTCTGGAACAGACAGACCAACATTACTCAGTTACAAAATATACACGTCACACGCACAGGCACAGGCACACATACACGTGCACAGGGCTCTAAATTAACTTTTTCCACCACCAGCCAATTTGGCTAGTGGACATTTTTTCTTACCAGCCAAACAGAAGTTCAACTAGCCATTTTTTTTTAATCTCGCCAAAATAAACTATGCGTTAGGCTAGTTTTTTTTTTTTTTAATTATGGTAATTTTGTTCAACAATTTCTACAACACAGATACACTATATATAGGCCTGCATACTATAGGCCTATGCCTACATAATAAGCATAGGCCTATTATAGGCTATATCTTTTTTCATTATTATTTAACTTCTGTTTTATTTTTTACTTTCATTACTTAGGCCTAATCAATTTGATTAGTTTTTGTTTAATTCCTCTGAAAACAGCTGAATCACATCACACAAGCCACTCACATAACAGACCTTTAACATACAGTAACCAAGCACACAGCCTCCAAAACTTCACATACGCACACCCCAAGGAAGGAGAAGAGATCAGAGGAAAAGGAGAGGAGAGAGGAGGAGCTCTTCTCTTATCTATCATGCGCAACACAATGACAAGAAGCCTAGTTTAACTAAAAGTAAATAATATCACGGGAATCTTCGCTTCCTTTGTTACTTCCACAGCTTCGTCGTTGGTTGCTTTTTTGTTATTTGTTTTCTTTCCGATGGCGTGGGCTTTCCAACTTAGTTGCGCCAGGATTCGGAACATTTCAGAAGACAATTGAACTGACAGTTACGCTCACACTACTCTGACAGTCAGCTCTCCTCCTCTGCCCTTGTCGCTATTTCGTTCCACAACCACTCCTTTTTTTAACGTCACTATTATTACTGTTACAATTACTACTAGCATTCACCAACACACAGAACCTTGCTCTAACCCCCGCCACATTCTCATCACTCGCACAAAACATAGGCATAATCTGCGTTAGCCATGTTATTGAAACGGTCAGGGCCTTGCTGCTTCAAAAAGGCAGCCTGTTACAGCAAGGTTCAGCCTAGTAATAATTGCAGTAGTGACGTTAAAAAGGTTGTAGCGAAATCGACGAGAGCATAGGAGGAGAGCTGCCTGTCAGAATAGTGTGAGCGTAGCTGACAGAAGGCTGGTCGTTTGAAATGTTTTCAATGCTGGCGCGCGCAACAGCATGGAGTTGCCGCTTGCTGCACTGGAAAGCCCACGGTGGGAGGCTACGTCGTGACGCTAGTGTCCATGGGTAATGTAGGAAATCTCGCTTTAAGGGCTCTGCATACTTAATATGCGCACGTTCGTCATAGCAGCGGTTTATCGTTCATAATTTACTGTACTCGGGCGCTACTGGCCAAATTGGCGGGTAGGTATTTTTTTCTACTAGCCAAAATTAATTTTCACTCGTGTTTGGCGGGTTGGCTTGTGTTAATTTAGAGCCCTGCACGTGCACACGCGCACGCACACACACACACACACACACACACACACACACACACACACACACACACACACACACACACACACACACACACACACATTGTGATGATTGTAGGTTAACATACCTTGGTTTAGAGTGTGTATCTTCCCGTCTGAAGTTTGGAAGGTTGCCATCTTTTGACTCGTCACTCTTCAAGGACACTGAGCTCTGTGCAGATGACTCTGGTCTCTGTGACATGACTCTGGAACAGAGAGACCAACATAAGACTGCAGAGTTTCCCATACATTGAGGAAACTATGGCGCACCGCCATAGTTTAAATTCATAGTTTCCGAAGTTGTAAAAAAAAAAAAAATACTTTTTTTTTTTTTTTTTTAAGAAACGATTTTGAAAACGAGTTCCTTCACATTTTCCTCCTGGAGTAAATACATCCTATAGAGGGATCACAGAGGGATCAAAAACCTGGTCAAGTTATTGTAGTTGACTTGGGTTTGGGAGCAATAAAAAAAACCTTCAGAGAAGGGACAGTGGAATGAGTTTACTGACACTCCCCAGGCTTTGTTTTACATTTGTATTTTAATGAATAAGGCGACAGGCCTGCATTGACACAGCAGAAAAGACATCAGGCTGCATATAGAAATGAATGTGAATATACATAAATGTGTAATGTGTTGTTCAGCCCTTTTACTGAGAGGAATTTTGAAAAACTGGCCCTGTGATCAGCACCCCTCATGTAGAATGTATACGCCTATGTGTGTGGGGAAAAACGCATAGGCTACCCTCTTAGACTCTTTTTGTCTGTGCGTTAACAATTTCACAGTGCTCCTAAATTCTTGTCTGTGCTCCTATTTTGTTTAATTTTTTTTCATTGCATAGACCCCTGCATGAGGGACGAATGAAAGTGTGTTGTAAACAGAACTGTACTGCATTTTTTTTTAAAATATTTGACAATGTACTACTATACATGTCATGGGTAAAATCTTATGTAATTTCTGAAAATATAAATGGCTGAAATGTAGGCCTTTAGTTTGTCCATGCGCCAATGTCAAACTGTACTCATTGTTTTACATTTACGCCACGTGAAATTCCATGCACCCCCCCCCCCAAAAGGGCCCGAGTAAAATGACCCTATTTGTTTCAGTTCAAATCAAGTATTAGCCTACATTTGCTGATGTATAAAGAGGCATAAATTATATAAGTAAAGTGGAAAAAAATATGAGTATGAGGGAAGAACTTTGAGGCTACTCTGTCCACGTCATCCTGTTGACGCACCAAAACCCAGCTGGTCCCTATCCTGCTTCTGTTGCTAATGGGTGGTTGACGTTTAAGGGCGTAACGCCAAAAAAAAAATCCTGAAAAAAATGATGGATAAAAATTGAAAAAAAAAATAAAGCACTTAGTGGTCTGTGGAATTTCACCATATTTTTTTGCCATTTTTGGGAAAATGTGTCTTGCATCAACACATTGCATAGGCATGTCACACCGCAGGAAAATGGAGTCACACCACAGGGAATTCACTGCATTATGGCCATTTTAATCCTTTTGTATACATGACTGACATCTGAGCTCATGCTAACCTGATAATGATATTGTGTTTAATCTTAATATGTGTTTTCATTTATAAATAAAACTTTTTTTTCCTTCTATAAGAGCAGTCACACCACAGGACAACATAAAAATGAACCTAAGCATTGTGTGACAGAAACATTGCAATATGAAGACATATTAAGAGGTTAAGAGTCACCTTAAACTTCCACAGCACTCTCCAATAACTGAGGTACTGACTGGTTAGGAGCCAGTCTTTAAGACCCTTGTAGTTGGCCTTGCAGCTGCCCATTCACAAACATTGACATACATGTCACCCCACAGGACGCAATTTGTGTTACGAAATTGAACTTGTAGTTAATATTACTGTCTTGAGTTTTTTTCACATTCACATATCTTAATGTAAAGTTAATATTTATGCAATCATGCCAAATGCTTCATATATTATTCAAAATGTTGTTGGTTAATTTACATATATATTATATTCCAGGTTTCATTAATGTTACAGTCACACCGCAGGATATTTGACATATAAACCTTTACATAAATCTTAACAAAAAGGTCTCTTCTCATCTAAAACTAAAATGAAACATAATGTACCACATCTTCTTTCATTGACATATGTTTTTTAAAGGAAAAATAACAGTTTTGTAGGTTTTTAACCAATGTTACGAAAAAACAAGGCGTCACGTCTCCCACCCTAATATAGACCCAGTTCGCAATTGTACGACATAATTATGAGTATTATTATATTATTAGAATAGTATTACTATTTATTTAGACCTGCAGTCGGCACAAACAGTATTGAATAGTGCGAGGAACACTTTGTGCACCGGGGAGGAGAAGGGACACGAGACCTGTCTGAATCAGGTCCGCATTCTTCTCACTCCACATCTCCCCCTGCTGGCAGGAATATGCACACTTCTTTTGTCTTCATTTACTTTTTCACTTTGTATACAAGCTCTTCTACAAACATCCCGACCACTGGTGTTGAATACTGAGGCAAATGACGAATCATTGCTTTATCTCCCTGTCGTTGCTATGCACGCCGCCAGCATAGCGACAGTATACAAAGCAGCATGAAATATTTACCCAGCGTCTCGATCTGAAAATTCCTCAATATATAAGTCTCCTACAGAAACACCACCAAGTCTTGTGCCTTCTATACAATATTGCCACACTTTAGATGTATTTGTCCGTTTACTGGGCTGATTAGTGGTGCCACTGCTACCTTCATCTTCGTCTGACACTGACACCCTCGGACGTTCACCCTCTGCCATTTTCTCCGCTTCTGTTTCAGCACGTTTACCTCGCGGCTAGCGCAAATCACTTTTTTTGTTTTTTGCACAAATCACGTAATCGACGGTATGTTGAACACTTCGAGTTATTTACGTCACCGACTTAGTCGATTACGTCGATTAGTCGGGACAGCCCTTTATAATTCAATATGTTATAACACAAACACACACACGCACACGCACACACACACACACACACGCACACGCACACACACGCACATGCACACACACACACACACATACACACACACAATGAATGTAGGTTAACATACCTTGGTTTAGAGTGTGTGTGTTCCTGTCTGAAGTTTGGAAGGTTGCCATCTTTTGACCAGTCACTCTTCAAGGACACTGAGCTCTGTGCAGATGACTCTGGTCTCTGTGACATGACTCTGTGGAACAGACAGACCAACATTAGACTCAGTTTACACGTCACTCTTCTTTCTTTCTCTCTGTCTTTATACCCTTACCCTGTCTATATGCCCACAGCTTGTTTGTTTATTTCAAATCCATTGTGATAGAGTAAAGAGCCAAATGTATGAAAATTGTGATGATGTCCAAATATGCATTGGCCTACCTTTATCCAGGGGCGGATCTACGGGCGGGCCTGGGTGTGACAGGCCCACCCTGATTGGCTGTTGGGCCCGCCCAGTCAGAAGGTCATAATACAATATTTCGTATGCATCATAAAATCAAATATTGACTGCAATAATAATACGCCTATTTGCACCAGCGTTACTTCTTTCCACAGCTGATAAACATACATATTGTAAGACAAAAATACCAACTTTCCTACTGAAATGGATACCGGTATCCACATTTCTTACGACTTGCGTCTCATCATTCTAGAGTCAACCAATCAGGTGTCCGTTCTATGCTGGCCGTGATAAGTCGTTTGCAAGGCAATCCAATAACAGCTGCCAAAAAAGTTTGATAAAACAACTGCTTCGAAGTAGAGTAGCAGAGTCCCTTTTTTCTCTAACAGGTTTGTTTTTTTGTTTTGTTTTGTTTTTTGAGTAGCCATCTCCCATGGAGTTAATAGTTCCCTGTCATCTTAGCTATCTACAAAGCATTCATTGGATAGGACTAATCATGGATATTAACTTGGCCATTCTTGAGAACGTCCTTCAAGCCACAGGAAGGTGTAAGGTAGGAAATCTGACTTTCCCCTTATATTATGGTGGTTAAGCAATGATGAAGGATAATGGTCTGTCATCTGACGTTTGTTTTGCGGTACTATTAGTGTTTCTTCTTGTTAACTCTTTCTGTTGTTAGCTCAGCTGTCCAAGCTATTCAGAACGAAAACAAATGAACAGATTTAGCATGGTCATGGGATGCTGCTGGTCAGGTAGGATAAGATCGTTTGGGAGATTAAAAAAATATATATTTTCATATGGGTTGAAACATTATCGTGAATTATCTGAGTTTGCCATGTTGAGACAGTGGTGTACACTGTAGTACTACGTAGTTCTTTACTGCTGGCTGTGCTAACCTCTCAAATGGAAAGAAATGATGAGCACAGAAACCATTGATGTGTTCGTTATTTTCTCAAAGATGATGTGTGTGCACGTTCACTCTCGGCAAAATAGCGTATAGCCACATGAGTAACCACGTTTGCAGAGTAGGGGATAGAACAACAAATTGCAGCTTGTTACCTAGATAACCTGTCAAACATGTGGAAAGAAATAATAATGATGAGCCCCCGCTCAGAAACCAATAAAGTGCACTACTATTTTCCCGAAATTGCCTTGCTACCCAAATGTGAATAAGGTTACCAAATATTGCGCACGCTACAGATAAGCCTAGAATAGGAAGGAATTGTTGCTGTAGGCTAGTTTATGTGATGCTGTAGGCAAATTCGTCTGACGATGTGTGAGGGCTCTCCTCCCTCTGTGTGACTTTGCGACATGTGAGAGCGCAGAAATCTTACCGTTTAAGAAAAAAATGCACTGTAGGCCTGGGGGTAAAGCTATCAGTATTGGTATTCGGTGTCTGCAAGTAGCCTACAGATACATTTTGTAGGCTACTTGTTTGTCTGCAATTACGTGGTTGTCTGGTGCGCAAATAGCGCATAGGACTGTATGATTGCCAACCTGTCAGTCCCTTGAAATACGGAATCGTTCAGTATTTACAAACAAAAGAATGGTTCCGTGTTGTTTAGGATGGCCAGACGTTCGTCTTTATGACAGACCCCACCCGTCTTTTCAGTGCCTCGGCCAGCGTCGGGCACAGCATTAAGCCGGACACCTGGTTGATTAAAATGCAGGAAATTGCATCTAAAAAACTCAATTTTTCTTGGGGGAGGACCCCCCGAAAAAACCCTGTCAAAAAAATATCACTGTCACCTAGGGGTTGCCCACCCCAACTTCACTCCGGCCCATCCAAAAAATGCCTTCTGGATCCGCCACTGCCTTTATCTCACATCATACGTAAAAAGAAACTTTTCAGTTGTGAAATCTTAAGAGGAAGTTTATATATTCAGGAATTAGGCCTATATTATATCCATGATGATATGACATTAATATTAAAATAGACATGTGCCTCAATTGAGTGCACCCCAAGTAATTCTACTTTTTCTGATAGGCCTACTGTAAAGGCCTACTATATATTCTTCCAACAAAATTAGCCAAGTCCCAGAGGTGAAAATTATTAGTTGGTTATTCTCTTTATGTTTGCGACACACACCAACATTTTAGGCCTCCTTCTTTTGAGACGCTAGTTTTAAAACATAAATAAATAAATACAACTCCAGCAGATGGCGCTTCAGTCTGCATGATAGCAGCGCCGTGAACATCTGTTTTCAGAGATCATGCTGGCTGGGTGTTGCCCTACATGGTCATTGTAGTTTTTAGGATTAGCGCCTCAAAGTTAACTTTGCGTGATGCTTTTAAACCCCAGACAAACCATTGATCCGAAACACTTGGTCAAAATGGAACCTCAATTTCAAACTGAATGTTATTATTTTACTGTTGTTGACAATAGGCCTAATAGGCCTATGATTCTGCCTTTACGAAACGGATAGCAGGCCTAACTTCACCAGCGCCATTTTAGACAACGTTTCAAGAGAGACTGAATAGCCGAGTTTATTAGTGGTGCCACGATAATAACGAACATTGATATTAGCTCTAGATTGCGCTTTTCAACAAGCTATTGTATACCATGCGGCAAACATTTCCACGTTTTCATAGGCCTAACAGTTCCTTCTGTCCCTTTCTTCTTTTACAAACGCGTCACTCGACATTCAGGTTGCGCAATATAACGGTACTGGCTGCAGCTAAACCGTGTAGAGACACATCAAGCCTCGAATAAGGACCAGAGGGGTGCATTGCAAACTCATTTCACACAATTGACATTTGCTGCTTATTGTTTAGACATCATAAGCATGTCGGATATGACCAGCCAGCCCTACTGCAAATTGCATCAGCACAGTTATGTGTTCTTGTTTTTTTTTCTTTTCTTAACAACCGGTAGACCAACCTGGACGATTAACTGGACGATTAATCAGCGGAGGTCACATTTCACAGCAAAATCCGATGGAGGACTGCCATCCGATGCCCGTCATTAATGACCGTTTTGTTGATGAGAACGCTTCAACTTTTGGCTGTTTTCACGCGCCTTTGTTGTCAGGACTCCCGTCTACTTTCGGTTTCACTCCGGACGTGACTGTATGGCCATGGCCATATATAGTCATAGTTCTGCCAGAGAGCGATTCCACTCCAGGGACGCCGTCGCCAACTTAACGGAGGAGTAGCCTACATACTTCATTCAGAGTGAAGTCACTCTCTCGACAGAGTGAACTGCAGGCATCTGTAAAATAGGGAGTGGGGAGGCTGTTTCTAAACCGCCTACCCTACACCTAGCTACACTCGTGCACTTGTCAGTTAATGCAAAACCATTAAGTAGCCTAGGCTAATTCATTCGTACCAGCACGGACATTTGAATTTTAACTCTAATGTTTCTCTGTGTGTGTGTGTGTGTGTGTGTGTGTGTGTGTGTGTGTGTGTGTGTGTGTGTGTGTGTGTGTGTGTGTGTGTGTGTGTGTGTGTGTGTGTGTGTGTGTGATAGAGAGAGAGAGAGAGAGAGAGAGAGAGAGAGATGTTTCCATAGTGTGTCCTCCTCAAAGATTTGTATCTGCTAGGTTTGAGGCTTCCATTCTCATTGAGGATTTGGAAGATGAAGCTGGCCTGCTCCTGGAGGAGGGAATCCACCTACTGCAGGAGCCACAGATACCCACAGGACGCAAAATCTTCCTTAAAGGGTAATTCTACTCAGCTGTTCAATACTGAAGTCTTCATCACTCTACAGGAGTTCAATGTTTGGTACGTCATTCTGACATGTACAGTATGACTGGGGCATGGAAGTATCCCCTTTGACATTGATGATCAGATCTAGTATTGATGACCTAGGACCTAGGTCACTGGAAGTAAAGACATTATTGGCTGGTATTGTCCCTCTCAGGTTGCGGTGCAGGAAGACTGAGGATCCGTGTAGGACAGGGGTGGGCATTATTTTGGCTCAAGAGCCACATTGGGTTTGGAACACTAGCCGAAGGGCCAAATGTTGCTCACAACTTGTGTCAAAAATAACAAATAATGTACGTCAGGATAACTTTTTGACCATCATTGATGAGTACAGCCTGGGTTAATATCAAAGCCTAAAGGCCCTTATATTGGGTAACCATTTAGGATTGTTTAGGTAATATATATTAAATAAATAATATTAAATAATATATTAAATCTAAAGTTGTCATTCTTGTAGTTCTGTGGGTCTGATGAAATTGCTCAGCGGGCTGCATGTGGCCCTGGGCCTGAGTTTCCACACTGGTGTAGGAGATGGAGGGATTCATTTTCAATGGGGCTTCATTTTCAATGGGGCTTCATTTCTGGTCATATGAGTTAGAACGTCCATACCACCAAAGCACCAAAATGTGGCATGGAAATCTACAGGGTATATTGAAGAGTGAAGTGTGGGGTCACCAGACCAAACCAACAAGAACAGCTGACAGCAAAGCATCAAGGATATCTGGGCTTCCATAACTCGCATGCATTGCCTCTGTCATGACTTCAAAGTTAAATGCATCATGGCAGTTTTAACTATTGACATGTTATGTAGAAAGTACCAAATTTCATCCGATTTGATGTGACACGATCTTTCTTTTTTTCTGAAGAAAATGGTGATTTTATTCCAATATTCTAATAATGGGAATTCCTCAATTCATGGTTTTGTGGAGCTGGAAGGACAACATATGTAAAAATAAACAAAGGAATTATTAGAATAGTTCAAAATGTGGGCAATGCATCTACAAGTCATGTTAAACAAGTTAAACATTATTGATGGAATTATGGAAATAAATCAACTTTTCCAACTTTTTTTGTCCAGGACCTGTACAAACGCTAACCGGCGGTTTTAAAAATGTCCAGTTTTGCCAGCAGAGAGTCAGAGAGCCAGAGAGTTTTTTATTTTTTTAAGTTTCGTTTTTATAGTAAAAACCTAAGGTTTTGTCTAACCGAAAGACACAACCGAAAGGAAAGGTCTTCGTTTATCCAAATATGCATAAACGGCCCCTAACATTTTATAAAAAAAGAAAAGATTGTTTTTCTGCATTGTAGAATCTACAAGGAACACACGTCTCTGTCTGGTCTATGTCAACCTGTTCAACACTTCAGTTGTGCTGATAATGAATGTGAATGACAGCGTGGTCAGGTCAGGTGTAGAGGGTGTTGTGGGAGTGGAGTGGAATGCAGTGCATACATGTCACCACCAGGTGGGGCTGTTGCACCACAATACTCTGTGTTTAACAAAATGCACCAAAAGGCAGGGAGGCAGACAGGGAGACAGGCAGGCAGGGAGGCAGACAGGCAGGCAGGGAGGCAGACAGGGAGACAGGCAGGCAGGCAGGCAGGCAGGCAGGCAGACAGGGAGACAGGCAGACAGGCAGACAGGTGGACAGGCAGGCAGGCAGGGAGGCAGACAGGCAGGCAGGGAGGCAGACAGGCAGGCAGGTGGACAGGGAGGCAGGGAGACAGGCAGGCAGACAGGCAGGCAGGCAGACAGGTGGACAGACAAGTAGACAGGCAGGCAGACTGGGAGACAGGCAGACAGGGAGACAGGCAGGCAGACAGGGAGACAGGCAGGCAGGCAGGGAGTCAGACAGGCAGGCAGGCAGGCAGGGAGACAGACAGGCAGGCAGGCAGGGAGACAGGCAGGCAGGCAGGGAGACAGACAGGCAGGCAGGCAGGGAGACAGGCAGGCAGGCAGGGAGACAGGCAGGCAGGCAGGGAGGGAAGCAGACAGAAAGGCAGGGAGGCAGACAGGCAGGCAGGGAGGTGGACATGCAGGCAGACGGGGAGGCAGACAGACAGGGAGACAGGGAGGGTCTCAGGGAGGCAGAGAGACAGGCAAACAGACAGGCAGGCAGACTGGGAGACAGGCAGGGAGGGAAGCAGACAGACAGGCAGAAAGGCAGGCAGGCAAGGAGGCAGACAGACAGGCGGGCGGGTG
>NC_085877.1:51308325-51313325 GCF_034702125.1 Engraulis encrasicolus
CACACACACACACACACACACACACACACACACACACACACACACACACACACACACACACACACACACACACACACACACACACACACACACACACACACAAGAGGAGAAGAGAGGGGAGTTAGTGGTGTGTGTGTGTGTGTGTGTGTGTGTGTGTGTGTGTGTGTGTGTGTGTGTGTGTGTGTGTGTGTGTGTGTGTGTGTGTGTGTGTGTGTGTGTGTGTGTGTGTGTGTGTAGAGTACCTTCGTTGGTCTTGGTCAGGAAGAGGATGAGGAAAAGCAGGTTGAGAAGAACACTGAGGATCCCCAACACTAGAACCACAGATACACACACACCACTGCAGAACACACCTGCAACACACACACACACACACACACACACACACACACACACACACACACACACACACACACACACACACACACACACACACACACACACACACACACACACACACACACACACACCATTAGTTTTCATTTTAAAATGTGTGGTACTTAGTCTCCTGTTCACGTGTGGCATCTGCATATAAAATCTGTATTGTCAATAGCCTGTGTATGATCTACAATGTTAATCATTATAGTTAGACCTAAGAGTATACAGTGAGTCCAATATGTATTTGATCCCTTGGTGATTTTGCCGGTTTGCCCACTAATAAAGACATGATCAGTCTATAAAATTATGATAATATGTATTCAAACATGGAGAGACAGAATATCAAAAAGAAATTCCAGAAAATAACTTAAAATAATATATTTTAATTTATTTGTATTTAATTTAGGCAAATAAGTATTTGACCCCTCTAGCTAAAGAAGATAAAGTGCTTTGTGGCAAAGCCCTAGTTGTCTAGCACTGAGGTCAGATGCTTCTTTTAGTTGATGACAATGTTTGTGCATATAGAAGAAAATATTTGTGCCCATTTTTAGGCAGATTATCTCTAAAACATTAATAGTTTGTGGCTGTAGCTTGGCAAATGGGAGGTTCAGTTCTCTCCATAGAATTACTATAGGGTTAATATTTGGAGACTGTCTAGGCCACTTCACGACTTTACTATGCTTCTTATTGAGCCACTCCTTCGTTGCTTTGACTGTATGTTGTGTATTATTGTCATGTTGGGAGTTCCAAAAATGGCCCACCCTTCAGTGTAGTGGTGGAGGGAAGGACGTTTGCACTCAGGATTGCACATTACATGTCTCCCTCCATCCATTTGTTGACGATGTGAAGTTGTCCTGTGCCTTGGCCAGACAAACACCCTCAAACCACAATGATACCACTTTCATGCATGATGGTGAGGAGGGTGTTCTTGGGATCATAGACAGCAGTACTCTTTCTCAAAGCACATTGAATTGTGTTAATGCCAAACAGCTTGATTTTGGTTTCATCTGACTACAGCACCTCCTTATCATATCCTAAACCAGTCTGATGTCCGCTGGCAAACCTCAGGTGGGACTGCACAGGTTCCTTCTGAAGTAGAGGTACCATGTGTGCGCTACAGGATTTTAAACCTCTGTGGCATTAAGTGCTACCAGTAGTTTTCTCAGTGGTTTTGGTCCCAGTAGCTTTGATATCATGGTCTAGTTCATCCCGTACAGGTCTAGGGTGCTTTCTTTCTGTTCTCATGATTATTGAATCCCTACAAAAGGTCAAATATTGTATAGAACCCCAGACAGGCTGATGGATAGTCATTTTGTATTCCTCACATTTTGGAAGAAATGCATCAACAGCTGGGTCATTAATACCCAGTCTCTTTCTTGTGGCTTTGCAGCCCATTTAATCTTTGTTCAGGTCTAAAATCTTGTCCCTGATATCATTTGACCGCTCTTTGGTCTTCCCCATGCTGGTGAGGTTGGAGTGTGACTGATTCACTCGTACTATGGACTGATTCCGCTAATTCAATGTGTATTTTATGTATGTTAGTATGTACAGGTGTCTTTAATTCAGATGACAAGTTGATCGGAAGTGCCCATCTGGTCTGTGGGCCCGGAACTGTAATCAGTTGGCAGGGGATCAAATACTTATTTTGCTCGATGAAATGGAAATAAATTAATATATATTCTCTTAAGTTAATTTCTGGATTTTCTTTTTGCTATTCTGTCTCTCCATATTAGAATACATATTATCATAACATTTATTGACTGATCATGTCTTTGTTAGTAGGCAAACCAACAAAATCAGCAAGGGATCAAATACATATTGGACTCACTGTATGTCACAGTATATCAAAAATGTCAAGTGGAACAACGACAAAATAATGAGAAAAATAAAATGTTCATTCACAAATGTACAGAATGTCATAAAAGTGAGTACACCCCTCGTATTTTTTGCAGATTTGTAATCATATATTTTCGAAGGAAAATGTTAAAGAAAAATTAAAGCGGAGGTCATTGGTTTGCGTTGGTTTACATTGTAGGAACTTAACATACATTTTGAGTCTGCACTTGGCTAAAATAGATGGGTGTGAGATTTGAATGAAATCCTATGGAGATTATCATGATCTGCTTCTGTAGCCACAGTGCATGTTGACATGCATGTTTCTTTAGGTAAAGGTAAGGTAAGGTAAGGTAAGGTAACTTTATTTGTACCCGAAGGTAGATTTGGTTGCAGGCAAAAGTAGCAAAAGCTTACACAGACAACAAAGTACTGACACACAAAAAACTTGCACCAACAGCCCAATACTAATGACAGTGACAAAGGACAATAACAAAACAAAACAGGGACAGCAAAAACAAAAACATGACAGACAGCAGACAAATGCTCCAAACCAGGATATGAAGAAGAATAATAAACAATAAATATATAAATATGTATATAAAAACAGGGGAAAACCTTAAAATGTTGGACTCATGTGCTATTCAGTGTTTTAATAGCAGAAGGGATAAAACTGCATCTATACCTCTTAGTTTTGCAGGCTGGCATTAGGAACCTACGACCTGAGGGGAGAGGCTGAAATTCACCATATAGTGGGTGGGATGTATCATTTAAGATAGACCCCGCCAGTCTCTGCAACTGCCTACTGTAGAGAGACTCCATGTTGAGCTGTGATTCTCCAATTAATTTACCAGCCCACTTCACAATCTGATTAAGGGAATTTCTGTTTTTGAGGGGTAAGTTGCTGAACCATGACACAAGGCTAAAGGACAGAATTGACTCAATAAAACATCTGTAAAACATGGTTAGCAGCTTTTTATCTATATGGAAGGATGACAGCTTCCTTAGGCAATGTAGGCGCTGGTTCGCCTTTTTATACCCAGTTTCACAGTGTGCCACAAAGGTGAGCTTACTGTCGATTGTGGTCCCAAGATATTTATAATTGTCAACACATTCCACTACCTGACCTTTTATGGTAGTTGGTTCCTTATTAGTGGCGTGTTTTCTAAAGTCCACATACATGTTTTTTGTTTTAGAAATATTCAGTTGTAGAAAGGACTGCTCACACCAATCTACAAACTCTTGAACAATTGGACCATGACCCGTGTCCTTGTCCTTTAACAGACTGACAATAACTGAGTCATCTGCATATTTCAAAATATATCGGTCCTCCTGGCTATTGCAACACATATTGGTGTAGAGGATAAACAAAAGGGGGGACAGAACACAACCTTGAGGCGAGCCCGTGGAGGTAGAGATCTGGTCAGATAGCACTCCATTGACCCGCACTCTTTGTGTCCTGTCAGTTAAAAAATGCAGCACCCAGCCCAAGAGATTCCTGCTCAGTTTAAATTGCTCCAGAAGTCTTTCAATTAAAACATGGGGCTGAATCGTATTGAAGGCAGAGGAGAAATCAATAAATAATAGTTGGGCGTGTGCTCCCTTGCCTTCTAAATGTTTTAAAAGCAAATTCATCAGGGATACAGTTGCATCCTCAACGCCTCTGTAGGGCCTATATGCAAACTGGAATGAGTCGAGATCAGACTGGATATTCATTAAAATAACATTTCTTACCAATTTTTCAAACGCTTTCATTACCAGTGAGGTCAGAGCAATAGGCCTAAAATCGTTCTCGACTTTGGGACACCTTGTCTTGGGAACAGGAACAATTATTGCATCTTTCCAACATTTAGGGACATGGCGACTTTTTAAAGACTTGTTAAAAATGTAATTAAAAACTGTACACAATTCGTTAGAACATAGCTTAAGCACCCTACCACAGATATTATCAGGACCACAGCTTTTGTTTGGGTTGGTAAAACGTAGAGCTTTTTCAACTGAGCCCTTATTTATTACATAATGATGATCCTGATCTGATAAATTATGAAAAAGTTCCTGTTGTTCTTTACTAAAATCATAAGTGTCAAAACGACAGAAAAAATTATTAAGGCCATTAGCAAGATCAGCGTCAGAATCAAAATCTTCTAAAATAACTGTGTTTACATTCTTTGAGTTACTAATACCTGCAATGGATTTCATACTTGACCAAGCTGAACCCAAATTGTTAGCAACCATTTTATTTTCCAACATTGTTTTGTAATTGCTTTTAACTCTCAGGATTTCAACTTTCAAGTCCTGGGGGGCTGTATACAGTTCTGAAGCAGTCCCATGCTTGAAAGCATGTTTTTAGCCTGTATACAGATTTTCACTGATTTTGTAACCCATGGCTAATTATTTGAATGTTTTATCACTCTTGCCAGGAATAATCATGTCTTTGCAAAAGGATACATAAGAGCACGTTACATCCACTAATTCATCCAAGTCTTCACAAGCTTCAGTGAACGTATAAGTGTAATAGGTGTAATTCAGATTTCCAATGTTCCAATGACTAGCCAGATGATAGATTTTTTTGTAAAACTCACTTGTTTACCACCACACATGCTTGACACCATCTAAAGCAAATGTGTTTATCTTGGAGATGAACAGACCAAGGATATGGATCTCAGGAACCATGTCGAGTGGTCTGATGAGACAAAATAAACAAGTTTGCTTTAGATGGTGTATCAAGCATGTGTGGCGGTAACCAAGACCGAATCCAGTGTGCTGTTACCTTCATCAGCTGTGTGAGTCCT